>NW_012105686.1:472777-482579 GCF_000951045.1 Mandrillus leucophaeus | reverse complement strand
TATATATATATATATATATATGCATAACTAAGGCTATAGCTAAGTGAACTTCAGGAAAGCCAGAACAAATAGTACCGGGAAAGGACAAATATTTTGTGGTTCTTAAACCAGTTGCCCAAGTGCCAGTGCTATTCATTGCTTAAGGTTTGGCAAATATGTTCTTTAACTCAGGTAAAGTAGAGTTCAAGTTTTTAAAAACAAGATATATAAAATGTATCAAAGTCTTTGGTGGGTTTATGTTATCTTGCAAGTAGAGTAAAATTTCAGACTCTTCACAGTTCTTGACTTGCTAGCAGAAGACATGAGAGTCCTGGGTCAGAGACAAAAAACTTTATTACTCATTGCATAGCAAGCATGGGTTTCCTTTGTCTTGGCAGGGAGACATGGAGGGTTCTAGGTAGATGCTGCACACACTGTGCTTTTATGTCACAGTTGAGAAAAGCTGAGCTTAGGGAACCTGAATTTTTTATCATATGCGATAAACAAACCTGCTTGCCCTTTGCTCCTGATAGAGACGTTCTGTTTATTATACTTGGCAGTATGAAGACCTGCCCTCTGCTCCAGAAGGAGGCACTATCTTCCGAAGTTGTTAGCTATCCAGACATCTATGAAAAGAGAGTGCGGAACAAAACCACACTGAGGACATTCAGAGACATGACAGATTCATGGAAAATTGTCTTCTGACAGAAACATAAGGGTATTATAGTAAATATTCTAAGTGTGGATCAGTAATGAATTCCTAGGGAGATCCCCTAGATCATAGATTTGGCAACTCTTGTGAGTTACAGGCAGGATGATAATCAGAGTAGGAAAGACCTCCCCCAGGCCTCCAAATAATGCATCATATGGCTTAATAATTAGTATTGTATTTGGTAGTAAGCTTCTCAATTACAAATTAGACAAATTATTTTGATCTTTCTGATTATATATTATTCTATCTATGATATTTAGAATAAGATTACATAGGGATTACAAAGTCAAATATCTACAAGGCCCAGCAAGTAACTGAAATGTGAAGTGAGTCACGTATGCACTGTAGCAGGGTTTCTCAATCTCCTTACTCTTGACATTTGGAACTGGATAATTCTTCCTGGTTGGAGGCCATCCTGTGCCTTGTAGAATGCTTAGTGTTATCTTTCGTTTCTACTTACTAGATACCAGTAGCATGCCCACTCTTAGTTGTGACAACCAAAAATATCTTCAGACATTGCAAGATGTCCCCAGAGGGGCAAAATCATGCTGAGTTGATAACCGCCGACTATAAAAGCTAAAGAAATCAGCTTAAAAGGTGCAGGGTCTATTCCCCCAGAACTGATGGTTGCAAGGTGGGAAGACTGGTCCCTTATTAAAAAATTTTCGAAAGAAGAAATCTATACATTTTAATGTATGAAAGCACTCAGTTTTAAAATATTGGTGTGTATATATGTGCCTTTCCTACATTATTTCTAGAGTATGACCAAGAGGGTCAGATATTTGAGGGGTTTTGGTCCAATATTTATCCGACCCTCATAGTCAGGACCATGTCCAACATAGAAACACAAATTTTTATATATGTGTGTGGTTGGGATAGGTCATTTTTAAGTAATGCCCAGTAGGAAAGAGAGTGATATAGGGCATCGGAAGCATGCAAGGCAGCTTGAAAATGAGTCAATCAGAGAAACAATGAGATTAAAAAATGTTGCTTTGAGATTGCCATGTGTATTTATCCTTTATGGACCCTGCCTAGTATTCCTTTTACCTATTTTGGCTGCTCAGGTACTGCATCTGTAGCAAGTTGTTGGAAATTTTGACAATGGCATTGTCAGGGAGCTTCCCACCATGTCTTAGCTCTCCAAGAGAAAAATAAACTCTTGGGAGGAAGATGTGTTATCACAGCTCTTTTATCAACCATATGCACCATTTGCTGGTTTATCTACCTAGGATATGAGGTGTGCAATCCACTGGAAATAAACATCTTTATAAAATCAATTTTTAAAACATTTTATTCATTTGTACTAAGACTTCTGCTCACTCTCTTATTATATACTATGAAATAAATGTCTATGAGTCAATTCTCCAAAAATAATACCTTTTATAACAAAAAATTTTGGTAATAGTACTATATTTATGGAACATGAAGCAATATAAAAGTAATTCTTAGGATGATATTCTCCTTTTTTTAGTTGAGAAACATTCTAAATATGTCAAATCTACTGGGAATATAGTAATTAAGAATTATAGTTATTTTCATAAAGTGCTAAGTGATTATGCTATTTAGTAATTAGGAATAACAAGTTTTTTTCATCATAAAAAACAGAATTCAGAGTGATTCAAATGAAACAACACCATATTGTAATTAAATGACCTGGTCAGAGGAAAGTGAATGTTCACTGAATCTTTCACCTGTTATTCATATACAGCCACTTATTCCATAAATCAATTTGCTGACTTGGAATCCCTGAAGTCCAGTTTTGACAAGACTAACTCTCTAAAGTGTGAGAAGATAGTGATAGCAGAGTCTAGCAGTTTAAAAGTTATATGCTCGGGAAATATTTCAAAGGGTGTTAGACTGAATAAAGAAGTCTACCGTCTTTATGATGCCAACGAATCTAAACTTCACAACATGATATCTTCAGTTGCCAAGGTGTGTACTTTGTAATTCAATGACCAAAAATGGTTTCTGAAAACTTCATTCTCACAAATCTCTTTAGAAACAGATGGAGTTCTAAGACAAGCATGAGGTAGAGGAAGGTTTGCTTAGATTTCCCAGGCCAGTATTTCCTTTTATTTTACTTACTGCTCTGCCTACTTCACCTTTGGTTTCCTCACATTTACTCCCAAATTTATTCTCAGGAAATTATCTGATATTTACAATTTAGAGTGCGTTTGAGTCATATGTGGATGTATAAAGTAAGCCTTATATCTGACTATAGAATGAATGACTATTCCTTGTTATATAAATTTCAAGCATCAGCTATTAGATGTAGAAAAACCTGTCATGTAAGAAACCCTTTCTTTGGCCCTTATAATCACAACATATGGATGGCATGAAAGAATTGCTAGAGAAAGGTTATATTTATGATGATTATGTCTACGTCAAACTCTTGTAGCCTGGCTCAGCGTAGGAAACATTCTGGATTTTTCGTTACTATAGTTTAACCTGAAAAGTTGGATGTAAAACAAGGATACGTATATATGAAACAAAGACAGAGTTGGAGCTCCCCAGAGGGCATTCAGACACAGGGCAGTGGCTCATGGAAACTTTGAGTCATATTGGCTAGGCACTGTGCCTCATTAATTCCTCTTCCTCACCCTTATCTAAAGTCCTCAAAGGCATCATGGAAATTTTCACGTGTTAAAAATCTTTTCAAAACTGTGCAGGCAAAGAGATGGAATATAGTCTCCCTGTTAGATTTCAAGAAATTGTATACATTTTATTCCTTCCAAAGCTGATACACACCTGGTCACTGTGGTAGTGAATGAATCAAAGTGCCATCTGTTACCTGTATCTTGAGTAAGTGCAACCCATGCAATGTAATCCTCAAGCAACTTCTATTTTCACTCCCACTGTCTCCCTAATTGCTCTGTTGGGTTAGTTCTTGCTCCTGGATAAAAACTCAGTCCCCAACTAGTTCAACTAGTTACTTTTGGGTAACACAGGGTGTTCTCTAGTCACTTCCTGTAGTAAAACACAGTCTCAATTGAGTAATTATAAAGTCCATCTTGATTTGAAAATCAACACTGCCATCATGATTTAACTCTAAAAGCTTCTTCTCACTCATCTCCTACCTGCTGCATACTAGAAGCCTCTGGTCAGCAAAGAGAGGGACAGCAGTCAGTTTCTCCCCTTCCAACCTAGGGCAGTGATTTTTTTTCCCCCTTTCTATGTTGCTAACCAGGGTTAGCTCATAGGATGGGACAACATATAAGAAATCAATAATATAATTTAATGGTTACTGTCATTGTAATCCAAGGTCAGTGTATTAGTCTGTTCTCACACTACTGATAAAGACATACTCAGGACTGGGTAATTTATAAATAAAAAAGAGTTTTAATGAACTCACAGTTCTGTGTGGCTGGGGAGGCCTGACAATCATGGCAGAAGGTGAAAGGCATGTCTTACATGGCGGCAGACAAGAGAGAATGAGAGCCAAGTAAAGGGGTTTCCTCTTTTAAAACCATCAGATCTCGTGAGACTTATTCACTACCATGAGAACAGAGTGGGGGAAACTGCCTCCATGATTCAGTTATCTCCTACCAGTTTCCTCCCACAACATGTGGGAATTATGGGAGCTACAATTCAAGATGAGATTTGGGTGGGGACACAGCCAAACCATATCAGTCAGTATTTTCTGGGCTCAACAGACATTAAAATGTGACTCTTTCTATGAATTTCTGTAAGTTCTTCAGAGACCACTCCCATTACTCCCCTCATTGCTGAGGATCTCTTATCTACAATTCATTTGATGAGATCAAACACATCTCAATTCTGGCTTACTCCTTTCTCAGTTGCTAAGAATAGGGTGACTCTTTCAGCATCCTCTACTAAGGTCTGGTCGCACTTTTGAATAGGCTCTAAGATGCTCTGAGGCCAGCTCTCTGCCGGGCATGGCCCAAGTCATGCACAAGGGAAATAATCACTCACTTTTGGCCCTGAGAAACTCCAGGAGTATGAATAATTCATAGCAGCCCTGCTCCATTGCTCAATGTCTGGTACTGAGACCAGGGGTTAAAACCCCTGCAATGTCAGTACTTTATCCACTTCTATCCTACTTAATCCATCAAATAGTGGACTTTAGAGCTATGAAGCTAGAGACAACACTGTAGTCTTCAAATGATTACCAATGACTGCAATTCACATGGTCCCTCTTCCCTTGCCTTATTAATAGGAAAATTATGAGAGTTTTCAGGAAGAAGATACATGGTCACTTGAGACTTTGTGTGGGTGAACATGACAGGCTTTAATGCCTTTTTGAAAATAGTTATCTACTACCAACAATGAGAAGAAATGCTTTGTGATTCTTCCATTTCAAGCATCAATCTCTTGGAGGATCTCTCCCTAAATCCCTTCTAATAAAAGCAGTCCCCAGTGATCTAGTGTCATAAGAATTTGCTCAGTCTAGGGCTAGTTTATTTCCCAAAAAAGCCATCTATAAGATCTACGTCAATTTCCTTTATAGCAACATTTTATGTAGTGTAGGGCAATAAAATAATTTTTAATCTTCATTTTGCGTGGGTTATTCACTGAAGAATACTTCTAGTCTGGAGAATTCTGACAAGGACTACAATTAAAGCTAAAATTTAGCTAGAAAGCAGAGTTTTCTTTTTAAGTATATTTATGGCCACTAACTTGAACAACTCCAAGGTCACTGCTTACATTGCAGTCAATGTGCATGACCTTATGTGGAGACTTGCACATATTTTGGGTGACTCCTATACATGTACATGCATTCTCATTCCTTTTTGGCAAGAGCAACAGAAAAGAAATTATGCAACAGTCACAAAGCATATGGGGGGTGTGTGTGTGTGTGTATGTGTATTCTATTGACTGGAGATGGGCTTTGAAAAAGAACAAAAAAGAAAATATCTTGCTGCTCACTAGAATACAAGCTTTGTGATGGCAAGAGTTGTGTTCACTGATGAATCCTAAGTACTTAGACTATTGACAATACATCATAGAACCTCAATAAATATTTGTTAAGTGAATGAATTGTTTGTGTTTCATTTTTCTCCATAAGAAAGAACTGAAAGTGATATTCCACCCAGTTCCCATGTGAGTCATGAAAAAATCTAATTTTATTTTACTTTATCTCTCAACAAATGACTTTTTCCAAAAGATACTTTGGAAAAAATAAATTTTATTTTGATAATAATTTATGAGGATTCTAATATGTTCCAGTTACAATCCCAGGTGTTTTCACCTAAGTTATTTAACTTGATCTTCCCAATAATTCTACAAGGAAAGTATCATTATGCATGTTTTTACAGGTAAGAAAACAATACTACAGAGAGTTGTCTAAGGTAATGCATAATAAATAGCAAAATAAGGACTTAAATATTGGTCTTTTGACTGCAAGCCCAACAGTTTATTCACTCTACTGAAACACGCACTTTAATTTTCATGCAGGAATTAGGTTATGTTATTTTATGACATGCTTCATTACATTATGTATTTCAGATTTGTTTCCTCGTTGTAGTATGAGAAACTCTATACCAAGGGAGAGGAGAAACTTAGAATACTTTTAGTCTTGACCCTAAACTTTTCTACCTAATCCTTCTTCCATTCAATTGGAATAAACTCTTAGGCTGGATTGATTCCAGCCCAGATGTGTAGTTGCTATAGATATATAACACCCTGGGGTGGGTGGTAGAGTGGAAGTGGGTTGGGGAGTATTGATACGGGCATTGTATTGACTAATAAGGGTGCGTGATTGTGAAAGCAACCCTCAGATCCAAGGCTATTTGAAGCAAAACCTGTTTTAATAACAATAGGTAGGCCAGGCACAGTGGTGGCTCACACCTGCAATCCTAGCACTTCGGGAGGCCAGGGCGGATGAATCACCTGAGGTCAGGAGTTTAAGACCAGCCTGGCCAAAATGGGGAAACCCTGTCTCTACTAAAAATACAAAAATTATCCAGGCATGGTGGCACATGCCTGTATTCCCAGCTACTTGGGAGGCTGAGGCAGGAGAATCACTTGAGCCTGGGAGGGCAGAGATTGCAGTGAGTTGAGATCGCACCACTGCACTCCAGCCTGGGCAACAGAGTGAGACTCCATCTCAAAAAATCAAATCAAATCAAAATAAAAACCACCACCAACAATAGGTAGATGTTAAAGACTTTCTTATGATTAAGACACATTGAAGCCCACTTTCTACATTACAACAGATATCTTCTTGGCTTGGGCTTGGCTCCTGATTGCAGTAAAAAATATGAGCCATAATGAGGAATATATCAATTCGGAGACAGAAGGTAGAGAAGCAACACTGATTTTGAAATATGATTATCCATGTGCTCCTAATTGAAGATCTCAAGGGTTTTGGAGTCAACTTAATAAATTATAGAAAAGCACAGTTAAAATGAGAAAACTAGGTTTTATTTTAAATAATCCTGATGATATTTCTCAATATAACGTAGATAAAGACTATCCATAGCCTTTAGTTTTCTGATTCTGGAAAAGTTAGGAAGTAAATCTGCGCATTGGGCTTCAACTCAAATGGTTGTCCACTGTGAAGAATTTCTTAAAATACTGAGGAAACATAGATGTTTATCACTCACACTCACTCTGTATCTCCTTATCTTATTGACCTGGAATTATTAATTTATTTACCTGCCTTCCATCATCAAATGTGTATTAAATGAATCAATGAATGAGCACCAGGAAACAATGTCACTGGAACATGTTGTTTTCTTAGAGAACTGCTATGGTTTGAAGGTGTGTCCTTTTCAAAACTCATGTTAAAACTTAAGCCCCAATGTGACAGTATCGAGGTGGGGCCTTACAAAGTGATTGGGTCGTGGTGAGGGCTCTGCCCTCGTGAATGGATTAGTCTATTCATGGATGAATGGATTAATAGGTCAATGAATTAACTGGTTATCATGAAAGTGGTGCTAGTGACTTTATAATAAAAGGAAGAGAGATCTGTGTTAGGGCTCTCGGGCCTCTCGCCATGTGACACCCTGAGCTGCCTTAGGACTCTGCAGACAGTTACCACTAGCAAGAAGGCCCTTGCCAGATTTAGTCTCTTTACCTTGGATTTTTCAGCCTCCATAACTATAAAAATAAATTCCTTTTCTTTACAAATTACCTAATTTTAGGTATTCTGTTATAAGCAACAGAAAATGTACTGAGACCAGAACTTTGATTTAATATTTGCCTGTGTCAAATAGTCTGCACCATAAATATGTCTCATGATTGTTCTTTAGCTTTCTTTCCATTTCTAAGGGTTAGTAGTGGCTATAGATATTCTTTCCCCAGGCCAAACCAAAGGGAATAGAATGCATTTTGTAGTAATAACAAACGAAGGACAAGCATCAATGACTCTTTTCTTAGAAATCGGTGATTTTCAGCTTCAGTTTGTCTACACATCATCTGGAAAGATCATGAAGAACACAGATGATCAGGCTGGTTGTAGAAGGATTGCTTCTGGCCTTCTTATTCTTACCAAGTTCCTAAGTGATTCTGGTAACTGGACAAAGTTTAATGATAGTTTCTCTGGTGGAAAACAATTGAATTGTAATACAATTTCTTTCCCCATTCGTGAAGCTCTGAACTAATGGAAACTCACCAAGGAATACAAGGGAAATACATAAAGAAAGAAATAGTGGCCGGGCACAGTGGCTCATGCCTCTAATCCCAGCACTTTGGGAGGCCTAGGCAGGTAGATCACCTGAGGTCAGGAGTTCGAGACCAGCCTGACCAACATGGTGAAACCCCGTCTCTACTAAAAATACAAAAATTAGCCGGATGTGGTGGCACATGCCTGCAATCCCAGCTACTCGGAAGGCTGAGGCAGGTGAATCATTTGAACCAGGGAGGCGGAGGTTGCAGTGAGCCGAGATCACGCCATTGCACTCCAGCCTGGGCAACAAAAGCGAAACTAAAAAAAAAAAAAAAAAAAAAAAAAAAAAAAAGACATGTTGGGTCCAAGGTCATTTTTTGGATACATTTCTTGTGTCTAAGGAATATGCCAGCAAACTAGTATTCTTTTAAAGCACGCTCCCCCAAAAGAAGATTTAGGATTGGCTCATCTCAGTGTTCCTAACCCCTTATAATAATAGCAAATATTCCTTGAGCACCAGGTACCCCACATAGTGCTCAGCACTTCATCTAACCTCACCTAATCCTTACAGTAGTCTTGTGAGGTGATGGCTCTTTTTTTCTCCCATTTGCCAAGGAGGAAACAAAGGCCCCAAGGGTTTGCAAACCTTGCCCAAGTAACCCAGCAAATGGGAGAGTTGTGGTCTTGGATCCTAGTTGGCTTCCAAAAGCCTCTGCCCTTAACCCTTCTGCCACGGTGCCTCCTTCACAAATGTCAGAATCAAAATGCCCATCACTCCCTATTGAAGAAGGCCCAGGCCATGTTTGAGTGATACTTCTGATCGTTTCCTCACGTGTATGATTTTAGCTTTTTTAGAATACACATACCAGTTACGTTGCCTGTTCCTAGGAACTCACAAGCTTTAATTCTAAGTGTTCTTGAGTTCCAAGAAGATACAGAATATATTACTGTTCTGAATTTCTATTGTACCTTTTCAGAATGAGCTTCCTGAACCTGAACAAGACAATGGTGGCACCACAGAATCTGTCAAAGAACAAGAAATGAAGTGGACAGACTTAGCCTTACAGTACCTCCACGAGAATGTTCCCCCCATTGGAAACTGACACTTGGCTCCTTTCTTGTATATGGATTTTCTAAAAGCACACAGATAAAGCATGTTTTGTTTCAGTCTCCTAAATCAAATCTTTGAGTAATAAATCAGCACTCAAAAATGTATACCCATTTAGTTTGTGGTAGCAAAGTGCAATGTGAAAATGTTCACCAGAATGAGAAACTGAGATTTCTCAGTAATGGTGAATATTTGGCTCTTTAAACCTAAAACTCTTCATTGAGTAGCTTGTATTTGAACAAGACTGGTTAAACATTTGCCTTTACTTCTGATTTTGCTTTACTGTCAAAGTTTAACACCTTCCAACTACTCATGTGTGTCCTGTAACACAGGGGATTGAACGTATGAGAGGGAAAGGCAAAGGAAAAAGGAAGCCAGATACTGGGAGAATTACTAACTTCTCATACTTCCCCACATTGAGAAGCATTCGGAG
>NW_012105686.1:468357-470142 GCF_000951045.1 Mandrillus leucophaeus | reverse complement strand
AATGAACAGCTACATGTAGAGACACTATAGATAAAAAAAAAAAAAAAAAAAAAAAAGAAAAGAAAGAAATAGTGCTAATGTTTGACAGCACTCCCTACCACAAGCATGTGGGTATTACACAGGCCACAGGCAACTGAACAACCAATAGTCAATTCGAATCCTTTGAGTTTGAAGGGAAATACATATTGTTTGAGGGTTTTCATATAGAGTTTGTGTGTGTCTGCATGCTTCCACAATTTTTTTTTTCCAGATGAAATCTTATGTGGAATCTAGGCATGTAAAACTTGGTTGAACAGAAGTGTCTCTATTGAAATAAATGTGGTTGAGGGTGACATGGGCAAGTCAGGCCTACTTACCCACAGACCTACTCCTTTGCATCTTATAGTGGCTTTTAAGGGCTCCATGAATTCCTAGGGTTTCTTACAGCACAGTTTGAAAATCAGCAATGTATTTTATTACCTTTTCCCTACTATCCTCCCATATTCTTTTCGGTGGACATGAGCAATGCTGATTTAACAAATCATTACATCTAATTTATGGCCAGGTGTAGCGGCTCATGCCTGTAATCCCAGTACTTTGGGAGGCAGAGGCAGGCGGATCACTTGAGGTCAGCAATTCTAGACCAGCCTGGCCAATATGGCAAAACCCTGTATGTACTAAAAATACAAAAATCAGCCGAGCATGGAGGCACATGCCTATAGTCCCAGCCACCTGGGAGGCTGAGGCACAAGAATCGCTTGAGCCTGGGAGGCAGAGGTTGCAGTGAGGCAAGATCATGCCACTGTACTCCAGCTTGGGTGACAGAGTGAGACTCCATCTCACCAAACAAAAAGAAAAAGAAAAAAAAATCCAATTTATAATCAGGTGCCAGTGACTTCCCACTGTAATCCCAACACTTTGGGAGGCCGAGGTGGGAGGATTATTTTAGGGTAGGAGCTCAAGACCAGCCTGGGCAACATAGTGAGACCCCCATCTCTAAAAAGAAATTTAAAAAAAAAAAAAAAAAGTCAGGTGTGGTGGGCCATGCTTGGAGTTCCAGATACTTGGGAGGCGAGGCAGGAGGATTGTTTGAGCCCAGGGGTTTGCAGCTGCAGTGAGCTAGGATCACACCACTGCACTCCAGGCTGGGTGACAGACTGAGACCGTCTCTTAAAAAAAAAATGCAATTTATACTTGATCCTCACATTTCGAAGGTACCTGTAAGCCAGGAAATTCATGCCAGATCTACTGAAAGAAAAGGCAAGATGAAATTCTTGGCGTAGGTTTCCCTCTGGACAGAGAGAAAAGCCTGAAGAACAGCAACACTGGGCATGCCAGGCAGATGAGTTTTCATCCTGCAGTTGCCAGTTTGGCTTCCGCGTCCCTCCTTCCCCTTTTAGGAGACACGTGTCTTTTTCAAGGGGAAAGGAAAGGAGAAAAGGTTCCTTCTGCTATTCCACGTGGGGCAATTTGCTCTCTTATCCTCAGAAAATGGTAACATGACTTTCAAACTTATTATTCAGATTGTCTCATTATTGCCTTATTTAATGCAGTCATTTTAACCAGAAGTTAATTTTTTCTTTTTATATGGACCTTGAGGAAAGTTTCTTCCTTTAATTTTAATTTTATAGTTTAAATTTCTTAGCAAACTGAATGCAGCTTTTAGAGGTTCAAGGGAATACCTGATATTGATTACTAATCAGACTATGTAATCTCTGAAGACAGGAAACAGATGTACATTTCATAGAGCTCCAGCTACTTTATTCAAAAGGAACTTGTCTGATATGTACATTTCATAGAGCTCCA
>NW_012105686.1:464558-468247 GCF_000951045.1 Mandrillus leucophaeus | reverse complement strand
TTCAAAAGGAACTTGTCTGATATGTACATTTCATAGAGCTCCATCTACTTTACTTCAAAAGGAACTTGTCTGATATGACACACGGAGAGATGATACAATTGTTTTATTTTTAAAGCAAAAACCATATTTATCCATGTTGCAAAGAAACCTAAGAGACGTACAAGCATAAAAACAAGATAGAATGAAACCTGCAAATATTCCTTTCATATCTAACATGACAATCTCCCTTTTACAATTATCTCCTAGGATTAAGTCACTAGAGGATTAGCTCCTTAAATCTACTTTCCTGAAAACAATTGTCAGGGAGTGCTAAAACTGATCCTTAATTCTTTTAATAGAGTAGCAGGAAGAAAGTGTACTTTTCCTTCAGACTATCAGAATCCTTTTGGGAAAAAGATATTTAGATGATAATAGTAGAATATTTTACTCTATGTTCTACATTTCTTTATTGTCATTCTTAAAAACTTTGCTCACCTGGCTGAATTTAGAGATGTTTACGGGAGAAAATTCTCTCTAGCTCCAAGAA
Organism: Mandrillus leucophaeus; assembly: GCF_000951045.1. NCBI lineage: Eukaryota > Metazoa > Chordata > Mammalia > Primates > Cercopithecidae > Mandrillus > Mandrillus leucophaeus. Next base: position 467,721 of record NW_012105686.1, on the reverse strand, counting down.
GTGCAGTGAAAGAGAAAAGAGGTAAATTTCTTATTTGTATTAAAATACACATTTGTAAATGTAGACTAAAATCTAGTATTGGCATATTTAAAAATTGGTGGAAATAGGCAGCAAGATGTGCAGTTAGCTCTTCTCTGACCCTCATACTTGTGCTTATACACGAAGACCATGCAGCTGCATGCATGTGATCAGTGCAGTGTGGAGCCTATAGTCCATCTGCAGACAGATGTTATGCTGGCAAGCATATGTATCAGCTAATATCAAGGTTGCACATTCAGAATGGCACCAAAAATGTAGTCTTTACATTCGTAAGTGTAATACACTTTGAGGAATTTCATCTTCTCTGGTTGCTACATCTAGACTCACACATTTAACAAGAGCTTAGAATTGAAATTGGTTTTTCTATCATGCTACAAGTTTTTCCCCATTTTGGTTTTTGCCTTTAAAAAGGCAGACACAATATAAATATAGAAAGCAGTGGGCAAGACACACAAAATAAATGTAATTCGCTTTAATATTAGACCAGTCTTTTATGTAAAAAGTTTAAAAAGATAAACTGAACTAAGCCAAAAATATTACTTCAGGCATCAGGATGTGGATGTTTAGGGACGTAAAAAGAGATCAAATGACCCTTTCTTTGATAAATCTGCAGGTTTTCAATGATCTGGGCATAGTCCATGCAAAAGAAATCCAGGTGGTTCACGATAGGTTGAATGAATTTTAACCAATCTAGAATGTTAAAATAACAGTATGTCAGTAGTGATGAGAAAAGAGAATTATCCTATCTACAATTCTTGGAATATTGCCTAACAATCAGTTGAGAAAAGCCAAACCTCATCTGTGTAGTCAGTGCTTATTGCCTTCTGATATGGAAGAGAATGAAGTGAGTTCTATTAGAACCTCAGTGTTTGTACCAATTCCTCTTCAAGATGAGAATGTTAAACTATTACTTATTTATTGCCCTACTTCAGGGTCTCGGTAATCTGAAAATATTTCCACTTCCACTGGGATAGGTTTATAGGCTTTTCCTAAATGCCATTTCTCTGTTTGAAGCAGCATTAGGAGAAAATGCCATGTTCTGATGAAAATGACATATCCCTACAGGAGACAGAGAAAGATCTCTTACAAGGGAACTGACGTGAATCTCCTAAAGTTGGAACATTAGGGAACTGGGTGCTGGCTAAGTCCTCATAGGTGAGTCACATCTATGGTGGCAGCCCAGGCCAAAATCCTAAATGATGATAACTACACCATCTGCTCTCCCCCTTTTCCTGGTAAAGATGAGTTTAGGGGCTTACAGGGGTGTGTGAAGATTAATTTTACATGTCAACAGGCTGGGCCATGGGGTGTCCAGACATTTGGTGAAACATTATTCTAGGTGTTTCTGTGAGGGTATTTTGGGTAATATTAACATTTAAATTGGTGAACTTTGAGTAAAGCAGTTTGTCCTTCACAACGTGGGTGGGCCTCATCCAATCAGTTGAAGGTAGGAATTGAACAAAAAGACCAGCCTCCCTCAAGCAAGAGAGAATTTCCCAGAAGATGGCCTTTAGATGTTACGTGCAGCATCAGCTCTCCTGGGTCTCCAGCATGCTGGTCCACCGAGCAGATTTTGGACTCTGGTTTCTTTAATGGTGCAAAGCAATTCCTTATAATAAATCTCTTTCTCTCTGTACATGTAAATATCCTATTGGTTTTGTTTCTCTGGAGAATCCTGACTAATATAAAGGGTAAAACTTATATGTGATTTCTGAGGACTTAGAAACTAACACTGTTTGGCTCAAAACCAGAAGATTATGGTCACCAAACTCCCTGGTAATGATTTGATGACTCTTTGATTAGATGTGACAAAAGTGGAGATGATGCATTGTCAGGAGACATTGAAATGCTAGTCTGCAAGACGGCCAGTGTGCAAGAGTTAGCGATCCTTTACCCCTCTCATTCACTCATCCCTCCATTCATTTGTTGAACATTCAGTGAATATTTACTGAGAGCTTCCAAGGTGTCAGGCACTGCACTGGGCAAAGAATATTCTTGGATTGTAGTGATCAGGAGATAGAAACCACACTCTGCAGGTTTTACAGAGGAAGTTTAATATAAGAGTTAAGCTGTAAAACTAAAACTCTGTAGGTTTTACAGAGGAAGTTTAATATAAGAATTATTAACTATAAAAGATAAGGAAACTTCACATAGTACCCTAGGGCTGAGGGAGAGTAGCCAAGAAAAAATAAACTTGGTGATCACATTGGAGAAGTTATATTCAGCCACAAAATAGGAGAGATATTCACCAGTTTAGCCAGTACAGTGTTAGTCTGGAATTCTGGGCAAACAAGAGTCAGCCCTTAGCACTGCAGGTGGGGAACAGACCATCAGCAACTGTGACACGGCCATTCAGGCGGCCCTGTGCGTGGTGGGATGTGGGGCAAGGGGTCTTTGAGTTCTGCATTGAGAGTGTTGTGAATGGGTTATTACCAGACCCAGGCTACGCCGTGGGGTAGTTCCTGACTGTCTGTGACTCTGGCAGGCGGCAATGGATAACTCTGGATGTCCTTCTGCCTTCCTCCCACCAGAAATTACAGAATGCCCCTTCCTCCTGCGATGCCCTGCCAGTGCCCTCTACTAAGAAGGCTTCACATCATGTTCCCTTTTAAGGAGAAATGCTTATAGGAACTCTGTGGTTTATCATAGCATATATTGAAGGATGTATTTGGAGCTGAGAGGCAATAAACTGGTAACTGACACACAGGTGAATAACATGTAGTCCCTTGCCTCAAGTTGCTCACTGCATAACATGTGGCACAAACCACGTATTAGGCTGCTTCAGAGGGACGGAACCAGTAGGATCCATATGAAAGTGGATTTATTAGGGGGAACTGGCTCAGACAATTACAGTGGCAAAGACTTGATAGGTCGTCTGCAAGTTGGAGAACCAGAGTCTGGTAGTGTGGCTCCCAGAGAAGCCAGTAGCCTGGCTCAGTCCAAAAAGCCCCAGAACCAGGGAAACCAACAGTGCAGCCTCCAGTCTGAGGCTGAAAGCCCAAGAGCCCATAGGGGTCCAGTGGTGCAAATCTCAGTGTCTAAACCTGAAGAACCTAGATTCTGATGTCCAAGGATAGTAGGAGAAAAAGGCCTCCCACTCCAGAAGAAAGAGAAAGAGTGCTTT
>NW_012105686.1:448566-464508 GCF_000951045.1 Mandrillus leucophaeus | reverse complement strand
GATGAAAATGACATATCCCTACAGGAGACAGAGAAAGATCTCTTACAAGGGAACTGACGTGAATCTCCTAAAGTTGGAACATTAGGGAACTGGGTGCTGGCTAAGTCCTCATAGGTGAGTCACATCTATGGTGGCAGCCCAGGCCAAAATCCTAAATGATGATAACTACACCATCTGCTCTCCCCCTTTTCCTGGTAAAGATGAGTTTAGGGGCTTACAGGGGTGTGTGAAGATTAATTTTACATGTCAACCGGCTGGGCCATGGGGTGTCCAGACATTTGGTGAAACATTATTCTAGGTGTTTCTGTGAGGGTATTTTGGGTAATATTAACATTTAAATTGGTGAACTTTGAGTAAAGCAGTTTGTCCTTCACAACGTGGGTGGGCCTCATCCAATCAGTTGAAGGTAGGAATTGAACAAAAAGACCAGCCTCCCTCAAGCAAGAGAGAATTTCCCAGAAGATGGCCTTTAGATGTTACGTGCAGCATCAGCTCTCCTGGGTCTCCAGCATGCTGGTCCACCGAGCAGATTTTGGACTCTGGTTTCTTTAATGGTGCAAAGCAATTCCTTATAATAAATCTCTTTCTCTCTGTACATGTAAATATCCTATTGGTTTTGTTTCTCTGGAGAATCCTGACTAATATAAAGGGTAAAACTTATATGTGATTTCTGAGGACTTAGAAACTAACACTGTTTGGCTCAAAACCAGAAGATTATGGTCACCAAACTCCCTGGTAATGATTTGATGACTCTTTGATTAGATGTGACAAAAGTGGAGATGATGCATTGTCAGGAGACATTGAAATGCTAGTCTGCAAGACGGCCAGTGTGCAAGAGTTAGCGATCCTTTACCCCTCTCATTCACTCATCCCTCCATTCATTTGTTGAACATTCAGTGAATATTTACTGAGAGCTTCCAAGGTGTCAGGCACTGCACTGGGCAAAGAATATTCTTGGATTGTAGTGATCAGGAGATAGAAACCACACTCTGCAGGTTTTACAGAGGAAGTTTAATATAAGAGTTAAGCTGTAAAACTAAAACTCTGTAGGTTTTACAGAGGAAGTTTAATATAAGAATTATTAACTATAAAAGATAAGGAAACTTCACATAGTACCCTAGGGCTGAGGGAGAGTAGCCAAGAAAAAATAAACTTGGTGATCACATTGGAGAAGTTATATTCAGCCACAAAATAGGAGAGATATTCACCAGTTTAGCCAGTACAGTGTTAGTCTGGAATTCTGGGCAAACAAGAGTCAGCCCTTAGCACTGCAGGTGGGGAACAGACCATCAGCAACTGTGACACGGCCATTCAGGCGGCCCTGTGCGTGGTGGGATGTGGGGCAAGGGGTCTTTGAGTTCTGCATTGAGAGTGTTGTGAATGGGTTATTACCAGACCCAGGCTACGCCGTGGGGTAGTTCCTGACTGTCTGTGACTCTGGCAGGCGGCAATGGATAACTCTGGATGTCCTTCTGCCTTCCTCCCACCAGAAATTACAGAATGCCCCTTCCTCCTGCGATGCCCTGCCAGTGCCCTCTACTAAGAAGGCTTCACATCATGTTCCCTTTTAAGGAGAAATGCTTATAGGAACTCTGTGGTTTATCATAGCATATATTGAAGGATGTATTTGGAGCTGAGAGGCAATAAACTGGTAACTGACACACAGGTGAATAACATGTAGTCCCTTGCCTCAAGTTGCTCACTGCATAACATGTGGCACAAACCACGTATTAGGCTGCTTCAGAGGGACGGAACCAGTAGGATCCATATGAAAGTGGATTTATTAGGGGGAACTGGCTCAGACAATTACAGTGGCAAAGACTTGATAGGTCGTCTGCAAGTTGGAGAACCAGAGTCTGGTAGTGTGGCTCCCAGAGAAGCCAGTAGCCTGGCTCAGTCCAAAAAGCCCCAGAACCAGGGAAACCAACAGTGCAGCCTCCAGTCTGAGGCTGAAAGCCCAAGAGCCCATAGGGGTCCAGTGGTGCAAATCTCAGTGTCTAAACCTGAAGAACCTAGATTCTGATGTCCAAGGATAGTAGGAGAAAAAGGCCTCCCACTCCAGAAGAAAGAGAAAGAGTGCTTTGTGTCCCCTTCTTGTGCCTGCTTTGTACTAGCCAGGCCCCCAGCAGATTGGATGGTACCCGTAAGAGTGGCTCTTCCTCTCCCAGTCCACTCACTCAAATGTCAGTCTCCCCTGGCAACACCCTGAAAAACACACCCTGACACAATGCTTCACCAGCCATTTGGCATCCCTCAACACCATCAGGTTGACACCTAATATTAACCATCACAGACAACTAAACAGACAGTTATTTAATAGCGTGACAAATGTTGTGTCTGAGGTGTCGTGTGCTAAAGGGAGATGCAACAGGGCACCTAATCCAATCTTGCCATGGTGGAAGATGGTGCTCAAGCTCCACCACAAATGTTCCCTTGAGTGTTATCCCCATTTGGTGGCAGACTCATGAATCCATACACTCCATGCATGTCTCCTCAACTTAGGCAAAATGGAGTTAGAGTTACCCTCCAATAGCATGGTGTACAAATTGTCCCGAAATCTCTCAAGATAATTTCACATCTTTTTTCACGGAATGCAGTCTACATCTTACAATCATTATTCCCATCACCCAATCTGAATCAGATTTCTTATGGGGCATTTAGAGCTCTTGATTTCCTTAGAGGAAAAAAAAAAAACAAAAAACAAAGAATAGAAAGATTTTAAATCATGAGTTCTCTCCTCCTCTCAATGAGGAGAGAACTGAGAGCCTCTCACCCCTCCCACCTTGTACAAACGCAGTAAAAGAAGAAGATGAACAGTTCCATGGGGCAGTGCCCCACACTGGACACATGCACTCTGCCAATGGAAAAGTGATTTCTTTCTTTTGTCTGTGTCAGAAGAACCAGGTGTCTGCAAAAGCTTATGCCATCAGTGAACACTCAGCATCCTCTTAATGTAGAGCTTATCCTAGACATTATTGTATCAAATGACATAACATCCTGGAAGTCATAAAGAACCATATAAATGTTATTGTTATTACTTAGGATCATTGACCTGTAGGTTGGAAGAGCTGAAACAAGTATTTTTTATGTGTTTAAGTATGACAAAAAGACCAATAAAGACTACAGTCATGTTAGACCTTGGCTTTCATTTTCAGCCACGCCTCCTTCCCAGACTTATTGCTGGCTTTTTCTCTTTTACTTCATGGCTCTCAAAGTTTGCCATCTTAACTAGCCCCAAAATAGCTAGTATCTGTTCAGCTGGGAGCATTGCTCTGGGGAAGCATTTTTTGTTTCATCCCTGATTAACTGGGGGAAATTCTAGGACTTGTGGGTTGGTTGAATCATTTCTTGTTAAGATTCACAGGACTGGGCATGGTGGCTCACATCTGTAATCACAGCGCTTTGGAAAGCCAAGGCGGGTGAATCACTTGAGGCCAGGAGTTTGAGATCAGCTTGGGCAACATGGTGAGACCCTGTCTCTACTAAAAATTAAAGAAAAAAAAAAACCTAGGTATGGTGGTGTGCCCCTGCAGTCCCAGCTACTTGGGAGGCTGAGGCAGGAGGATTGCTTGAGCCTAGGAGTCTGAGATTACAGTGAGCTGTGATCACACCACTGTACTCTAGCCTGGGTGACAGAGAGAGACTCAGTTTCTAAAAACCATCATATAAAAATATAAAACAGATTCATAGAGCTAAAGAGAAAGAAATCACGGGGTTGGGGGATGGGGGCAGGGAACTTATCCAGAATAGAAACTCAAAATCATAATGGCAAAAAAATAAAATAATAGGATAAAATTTGAGTTGCTTAGAACTACTTTTTTGTCCTTAAAATCAGCATATTTCTCCATTCTTTTCTCATATTGAAGTGATAAAAAAGACCACACTTTCCCTAGAGTGATTGCTTTAGGTCATAAAGAACTGAGTGGTCACAAGTTGTCTGAGGTGCTCCTTATAAAGGACTTGACAGCTGATTGTGAAAATGCCTCCTTATCGCAGGGCTGAAATCAGAGCCCACCCTTGCTTAGCCTCAGTGAGGATAAGCTGAGGAAGTTTTGAAAGATTATATCTGCCCATACCGTAGGAGAAATGTTTCAGATCCGAAGGAATACTTCTCTCTGTAAACCCCATGGATGCGTGCGTACATTTCTAGCCAGACTGCTAAGATAGAGGTTGCTCTTACTCACTCTCCTCAACCACATTAACTGTTAACTTTTATGTTAGTATTAAAAGTTTTAAAAAGAAAGAAAAAACTTCAATTTGTTATCACGCATATTCCTCGGTAGAATAATGAACTAGAAAGTATGTATACAATGTTTAACTATAAATTCCTCTCTGAAATCTCCTTTAGAAAAAGCTACATTCACTGATCTTATAAAATAACTTTATATCATATTCTTTTCTTTTCTTTTTTTTTTTACTATTATACTTTAAGTTCTAGGGTACATGTGCTTAACGTGCAGGTTTGTTACATATGTATACTTGGTGCCATGTTGGCGTGCTGCACCCATCAACTCGTCAGCACCCATCAACCCGTCATTTACATCAGGTATACCACCCTGAACGCTCCCAATCTCGTCTTTTCTTTTCTTTCTTTTTTTTTTTTTTTTTTGCCTTTGAAGGGAGAAAAAAGCTACTTTCTTCTGAATGGGACAAAGAAGTTTGTCGTGCACCTCCTGCTTGATGCTTTCCTGGGTTTTAACGAAACCCTCATAAGTGAACAGCTAATCTACCAATTATTTGAGTCCAGCCTTTACATTTAAATATGGATAAAATATAAAGTATTAGTTATACAAAAGGGAATGTGCCAGATTTCTCAATAAAAAGCCCCCTATGTCATAAAAATGTCCTTTCACTAATCAAAATATCACCTGAATGAAGTCATCATGTTAGCCTGATTGCATTTCCCTCATATATGTGCAGCTGCATTTGCGGCTCCATAAATGTCATTTGATTATGAGAAAATAAACAGGAAGAGACTCAAAGGGAGTCAGTACAGGGCCTGCTTGTTTACCTGCGGCAGCTTTCTTAGCTGAAGAACAAATGTCATGCAAATGGTGCACCAGCAATGAGCTGCCAATCACCCTGGCTTGGCATTCATGATGATTTGCTAAATCATTTAAAGAGACATGCTTTACTAAATGAAAAAATATCAGCGGCAAGGGCCTGTGTTTAAACACGAGGCTGAGTTATTATCCCAGTAGGCTGGAATGAAATGAAGACATCTTCCAATTAAAGCTTGCAGATGAACCCAGACAAACCCCCCTTTTTTCATAAAGACAGGCAGATTATGATTGGGAAGGAACAGCGACAGAGGCTTTCATTACACGCTGATTATGGTGATAAAATTCCCAGCGCTGTGTGTCTGCGGGCCCAACTTCACATTTGAAGGTTTTTAATATAATTTCCTTAGGGTGAAATGCTGAAGATTTATTAAACTTTATGAAGGGCTTACAGATCCAATTTAAGAGGACATATCATAGGGGCAAAACTGACAGACGATAAAATACATTCCAACTATAAGAAAAAAAAGCAAGGAGAAAGTTGAGCCGTGAAACTGTTTTTAAACATGTTTTGTTGGTGGTGGTGTTTAAGTGAAATCAATCATTTCCCCCAGTGTTACAGCCTTAATGGTCCATTGACATTTTCCTCATGCTTTTTACAGAAGGTGGGTATTGAGCCCAGTGAAGGGATGGAGAGCTTATCTAATTTTATCTGGAAGAAAAAATTTACCAAAATAATTTTGAGATCATCAGTTTATAAGAACTTCTCAGCATTTATAGTTTTTCTGCAGTGAAGCATGCATCACTTTATTCCAGCATCCCACCATTCAGACATCATGCTGATGTGGGTGCTAATCTGTTTCTTCAACCATTTTCATACAAACAGACACCTGTCAGGAAGACAAGTTTAGCAACTTTCATTGGCTCTTTTCTTCTTTGGAGGTTTCAAAATAGTTGTAGGGACAACTTTTCTTTCATTTTTATCATGATTTCATGAGCCTGTGCTCCTGGTATGAATTTAGGGTAGGAGTTTTATATAGGAAAACAAATAGTACAACATCACTCTTCTATTTGGCAGTGAAGAAAGGTTTCCTAGGTACCAATATAGTTTAGATAACTCCTAAGCTTTGCCCTTTCCCTCATATATGAGCAGCTCAGAATAGATCACAGGTAAGAAAGCAGTCACAGGAAACTCATGTCTTCTGTGGCCTTTACTTGAATTTGCCTAAATTGCTTTATGGATAAGACTTCTCTGGCCAGATATATTTTCTGGGCTTTCCTTCCTCTCTTCCTGCCTGCCTCCCTCCCTCCCTCTTTCTTCCTTCTTTCCATGGCTTTTTTTTTTTTAAGTATAATTTATATAGAAAAAAATTACCTGTTTTAAGCATACGATCCAATGATTTTTAGTAAATTCACAGAATTACATAACTTACCACAGTCCAGTTTTTAAACATTTTTGTGACTCCAAGAAGATCCCCCGTGCCTGATTGCAATCAATACCAGTTTCCACTCCCCAGCACCAAACTCGAATCTGCTTTTTGTCTCCATAGATTTGCAGTCTCTAGACACTTTATACAAATGAAATCATACAATATGTTGTTCTACCTAGATTTTTCTTTTTTAAACCATTTTAGGGCCAAATCCAGATCTCACACTGGCACTTAGCAGAGACTCAATTTATATTCAAACCATCCTGGAAAACAGTTCAAGTCAATATAGGATTAACCTTATGGCTTTTTCATGATAAAAGGCTTTTTTTTTTGTTTTTCTGAGAGAGGGTCTCACTCTGTCACCCAGGTTGGAGTACAGTGACATGATTTTGGCTCACTGCAGCCTCTACTTCACAGGCTGAAGCGATCCTCCCACCTCAGCCCCCCACGTACACACCACTATGTCTGGCTAATTTTTGTAGAGACGGGGTCTTGCCATGTTGCTCAGACTGGTTTTGAACTCCTGGACTCAAGCGATCCACCCACCTCAGCCTCTCAAAGTGCTGGGATTACAGGTGTGAACCACTGCGCCTGGCTGAGAGACTTTCTTAAGTAACCTTTGTGAAAGTCATTAGAAAGGCGGGAATAAAGGCCCTCTGTTTTTTAAATTTATTTATTTTTGGCATACTAAAATAAAATTAATATTACTTGTAAAGAATCTATTATATCTCAAAAATATTTTGCTTTTTACTGGGCAAAAAGTTTTCATTAGAGAATTTTGCACTATGCAATCACAAAGCTCTCAGAAGAAGGATATAAACCCCAGACGGGGGCAAATGGGGGAGAAAACTAAATGCAACACACAGCCTAGCTTGGATCCTGGATCAGGGAAAATAAACACTATAAAGACATATTTATAAATAATTGGTGAACTTTAAGGACAGTATAGAGAAAATAGTATTATATTGATCCAGGATTTGATGATTGTGCTGAGAATGTATTTGTTCTTAAGAAAAACATCATGGCAAAGCATTTTGGGTAAAGGAGTGTGGCGTAAAAAATTATCTATGCAAAGAAAGAGAAGAGGAGAGGGAGAGAGCAAGACATAGGAAGAGAAGCAGAGAGAGAATGTGAGGGATAGACAGAGGTGAAATGTTGCCAACTGGTCAAGGCTGTACTGGAATATTTTTTGTACTCTTCTTGCAACTCTTCTGAAAATTTTAATTTTTCAAGAAAAAAAGGCTAAAAACATGACAATGGTGTAATAGTTGTGTAAAGAATAGTTACAAAAAATTTTAAAAAATACAGCTTGCCCATTTCTCCATCTGCCTTTTTCTCAGGGTGAGCCTTACAGTTTAAAACTCAGGCCATTAAGAGTGATGATGCTGATGTTTCATGAGAGCTCATTACATGCCAGGCATTGCTAAGTATTTTGTTTTTCTTTCACTTCTAAACAAAACGCAAAGAAAATGGCCTGACAGCCAAATGCTTTGTTTAAATATAATAATAAGAACAAGGACGTTCATAGCTTTCTTGACAACATCTTGACTATAGTACAAGCACATGCAGAGTTCATGAAAGGCAGAAGATAGATCATGGTCCAGTATCCATGGCAGGCCAGCAGGTGTTGGATCCCAGTACCTGACTGCAGGCATCTAGGAGGAGGTATTGAACACGGCAGTTGCACCACTGTAAACACTAAGAAAAAGTAGGTGCATTTGTTATAACAAAACTACCAGCCACATTTAATGAATACTTACAATGTACCAGCTATTCCACAAAGTGTGCATGTGCAATGGATGCTTATGGTGTGTGTGCGTTTATATGTGTTTGTGTATGTGTGTTAGATCTATATCCTCATTGATTCCTCACAATAACCTCTGAGATAGGTACTAAATGTCCAGAATGAAGAAATTTGAGCTTGCCCAATGTTACATGGCTAGTCAGTGACAATGGAAGCCTCAAAGCCAGGTCTGTTTGACATTGGGAATGGCTCTCCACCTGTAGTAGGTTAGTCTATATATTCAAATACAAGAAATAAACATATGTGTTTCCTATTTGCTTTGTAACAATGGTAAGAGGATTTATGAAACAAAGATATATTATGATATGCTTTGTGGAAGAAATAAAGTTTCCTTAGTAGAACAACTGAAGCACTGGGAACATGATTACATATCAAAGAAAATCCAGTTTCCTGTCCCCTGGCTGTGTCATTGTCATGTATACTAATTGTATATCCCCATGGTTTAATAATAGGACAGAGGTATGAAGAAAGGAGATATGTCTTGTTACCTACATTATTGTTAAGAGATTTACTTACCAATACTACTATGCATGACTCAGAATGCATTCCTGAGAGCAGATTCATTCAACTAATAATAGTTATATAAAATAAATATGTATTGTATTATATAATGTAATATTTATGACTCTATGATACATGATAATGATTGACATCAATGAAGATATGTTCTATTTTTACCTTATTTATTTTCATCACATGGTAGCTATTTTACATGAATGGGATTTGGGTTTTTGTTTTGTTTTTATTTTTATTTTTTACCCTAGCTGCTGCCACATATTTTCTGTGGAGAAATATGGCTCAAATCACCATTGCTTCTCTGATTTCCATATTCATTTCTAATTATATCTGGAAAGTGCCTCAAAAAATTTACTTGGGGATTGGAAATGTCCAAATCTGTTCAGGTTGCTGTAACAAAATATTATAACTGAGTAGCTTATAAATAATGGAAATTTATTTCTCTCCGTTCTAGAGGTCGGGAAGTCCATGATCAAGAAGCCGGCAGATTCAGTGTCTGCTGAGGGCCAACTTTCTGGTTCATAGATGGCACCTTCTCACTGTGTCCTCACGTGATAGAAGGGATAAGCTAGGTCTCTGAGGTATTTTTAAATAAGGACATTTAATCCAATTCATGAGGGCTCAGCCCTCATGATCTAATCACCCCCTAAAATGCCCACTTCCTAATACCGTCACCTTGGTTAGAATTTCAACATATGAATTTTGAGTGGACAAAATCATTCAGACCCTAGCAAGCATTAACTTTTCATTCCATCTGTCCCCTGCATAAACTTTCCTTATTCCTCTGTCATCTTTTAGAACTGAAGAGTAAGCCAAAGTTAAATTTTGCAATACATAGTTCTTTCAAAATTAGGTCTCACTTAATTCATATTCCTGGGACATTGCACTGATATATAATCCCTTATGGTAACTTGGGAACTGGCAACATTGTTATTATACAATATGATAAAAATATAACATATTCCCCAAAGGCATGGTGGAAACAAGAAGGAGACATGGCAGCATTCCTCCCTTGGAGCATCCAGACAATGGATTTTCCCAGTCTGCAATTTTGCTATGTTGCTATAAATGCATCTTAATCTCTTGACCACACTAAACTGCTCACGCCAGGATGGAAGCTTCATTGGCTAATGAACTACTGCACTCTTCTTTCCTAGTGCCCCAAAGACCTCTGTACAGCTTTAAAATAACACCAGAGTTAAAAATAAGAAAGCTTAACCAGAAGACAAGTGTTAAGTTTCTCATAACAGATTCTCAAGTTGTGAAACTTGTTAAACTGTTGACTTGTTAAACTGTTGACTTTTAATGGAACTAAAAGAAATGTTTGCGTTCATCCGAGCTGATATCAAATGTTGTAGATGGATGTATTAGTTTGCTTGGAGTTGTGGGCAAGGCTGAAGGAAAGGAATAGTGGAAGAGAAGTGAAAGAAAGAATTAAAATGACAGAGAAAGGAGGTGGAGATATAGAACAAAGGTACAAAAAGTGAAAGAAGCTAGTTTCCTTTGGGAATTGTAAAGTGACATTTACATTCTGAGAGTGAGAAATAAAATGGAATTGCAAGATGATATTGAGAATTAGAGAAATACCAAAGAGTCTTTTCTCTTCTATGGATAAATATGAATAAATTTTAGGAGACTTAATTCAATCAAATATTTATTGAAACCTATCATGTGCAAGGCATTCTGATAGGTGCTACAGGTTATACCGAGATGAATCTGACATGATTCCTGATTTAGAAAGAATTCAGATGACGGAGAGACAGAGGAATTCTCAACAAAGAAGAGATCATGCCATTTAGGGAATGGGACAAAAATAAAGACTTAGTGAAAGATTGTGTCCTTGGACTAGGCTAGAAAGACAAGTGAGATTACAATAGTTGCAGATGGCAGTCTACAGGTGTGGCCATTCGAGAATTGCATGAGAAAAGAGACATAGCAGAAGGATTTAGGTATCTTCCAGAACCAACAAAAAGTCCAGTTAGACAAGCATGTGTGTTTTTATGTCAGCCAGGACAGGGAAATAAGCTTTCCGGTGTTGGAAGAGTTTATAATTTAGTAGGCAACGAAGAACACTGGACATTGGCTTTGGGTGTATTTGCTTGTTTTTTATTTATTTTAAACAGAAAACTGTAGGTGAAGAAGAGTTGAAGCAGTGAGTCAAAAGGAAGGAGTAAAGGCAGACTGAAGTCTGAAGAGACTCGAGGTAGAACGCTACCCCTGGAGAACCAAACTGAGAACTTAAGCTGGGGCAATGGCAGAGAAGAAGAAATGATAGATTCAAGAAACATTAGGAAGGAAGACTGAACATTTAGAATTGATTGGGTAAGGGAAGGGAAGATTCAGAAAAGATTTTATTTGCAGATTTTCCTACAGGGAAACAAATTTGGAATTCAAACTTTCCTTTGATTCATTTAACAGACAGATATTTAGCTTCGACTCTGGACCAGATCCTACATTAAGTGCTATATGGATGAAACAGATCAATTAGATGTGATCTTCCCCCAAGGAACTTACAACCTGTAGTCAGCGTTAAACAAGACACAAATAAGCATTGTACAAAATGGAACGCAGATCTTGTTACAGAGGTAAAAGTCAAGTTCCGTGGGTTTATGGAGAGAAGCACCAAGAAAAGGTTTAGGAAGGAAGAGGTCTTTGGACACGGCCAGGAAAGAAAAAGACAATTTCCACAGACTAAATTATTTTAGTGAGCAGCTGGAGGAGGTGGTAGAGAAAGCGATACAAACTTAGATAGCTTAATTCCAGAAAGAATTTATATATGAAAAATGTCAATCTTTTTTTTTCTCTCTCAAACCTTCCTTTAGATTTAGACTACAGTTACAATCAGAGAAGCCTCTTCCCCAACATCTTAATCTTTATCCATATATCTCATATGGATAGTGTCAGGATTACCTAAAATATGTAAAGATCTTCCATAAAGTCAGAGCAAAACACCAGAGAAATATGTGTAAAATATGAATATAAATGAATAAGTCTGGCTTTCATTATCAGCTTACAAATACTTCGAATATAGCTACACAGCTGATCCCTCAAGATAGTCACTCTTGGAAGACTTCTCTTATGCTCCCAACAGAAGAGATATTTATTCAAATTTCTTTTTAAACAAAAACTCCTCCCAACTTATTCAGTTACAGATATTGTTTTATTATTTAGGATCTCTAATTTGAAAATCTGATGGGTAATGCCTGATGCTAGCCTCTGAAACAAAACAAAACAAAATCTTACAGTGGGCTTTTCTTAGTAATATCTGTTTCTAAGGTCGTGAATTGAAAAGCCAGAGTTCTAAGTTCAAATCCACGCCAGCTCAAGTTTTAGGCCAGTGCTGTAATGAACCTGAGGCATGGGGAAGATGAAATTATCAAAAAGCTACTTTCTGCCCTGAGCAAAGATTTTAGAACTAAATCAACATCACATACATCATATCATGAAGAGAATTATGAGTTTGGTGTACTGTTTTTAACCTGGTTCCTCAGTGAGCCAATTTAAAGGCGGGAAAAATGACCACTAAGGAAAAAGGGCTAGAATTAAGCAATGTTTGCTTATTCATCTCCAAAGGAATTTGAATGGCTCTTGACGAAGCATGAGGAAACTCCAGCAGTGTTGAGCCTTGAAGTTATCTGCATTGATCTTAGGGGATGATCTGCAGAACACCAAGTACTCAGGGTTAAATTCTGCATTTTCCAGTCGTGGTTTCTGCGATCTGGGAAATGTTCTCTCTCTGGTTTTCCTTTCAGTCATAAAAAAATACCAGCTACTTTTTCTCCCCTCTTTCAAGAATTACTAAATTCCTTAATGAGTAGTGTTCTTCATTTGCAATGTCAGTGAAGAAACAGAATATGCAGCAATCTTCTGTCTGGTGCAGAGGTTTATTAAACGAACAGTGGCTAGAAGAAGGTAGTCATAGCTATTTTCCAAGTCAGCTGTTAACCCACAGCCCCCAGGCCCTCACTGCTTCCTACACAACAGTGAGGAACTCAGCCACCTACCTGGATTCCAGAATATCCACCGTAGTTGTGCCACTTGATATGGAGAAAATCCTTTTAGCTGTATGCTCAAGGACAGACTGCCATCAGATGGGATCAACAGTTGATGTACGTTCTTGTTTTTATCGTATTTTAAACTCTTAGACAGGCTCTTTATCATTGCATTAAACATTTTTCAAAGTACCTGGTCACAAAAGGAGACAGAATAAATTATTTGACCAAGCAGAGTAGTAATTCCTTCCTAATATACTGCGCAATACCATCTTGACATACACATTTTTGATCATCACACATAGGTGGTTTCCTAATACTAAATTCACTAAGCGTTCCCTAGTACAGAATTTCTATGAATAATCCCCATAGCTGCTGCAGGGAGACACAGGGGAAACCAGATCCGAACAAACCACACAACTAAGTTTACACTATGTGCTTTGGAATTCTTGGCCATGGTGGGCCATGTGATGGTCCAACCCTGTTTTACTTCCATATTGTCTATTGCAACTACATTTCCAAGGACTAGGGAACAATATACTAACTTCTAGTTAATAGCTAACAGTAACAGACGAACCCGTAACATTTCAAGCAAGAAAAACTAAGACCTATAAAACCACGATTTACAAGTTATTTCTTCCTACCATGAGCAGCTATTCTTAAAAGGAGCCTTATCCTGATATCACCGCCATCCCTCCCACCCACATTCCTCATTTTTCTTTCCATCTCTGGCCTTGGCCACATTGTCTGCCTTGCATTAGCCCTTGATTGACTGCCCTCTGCAATTTCCCTGTCCTGTTCTATGCTAGTGGGTATTGATTCTCAGTATTGGACCTCTCCTTCTATGTCCCTTACCAGGCACTATTAAGTCTATAATATATTCTTTCTGCAATGCAACACGTCAGCTGACTGAGTTTAAGTAGAAACACAGAGTCACAGAATGTCAGAGCTGAAAGGAAAGCCAGAATTTATGCCATTCAACTCCATCATTTTACAAATGATGACACTGAAGCCAGAGAGGTAAGAGCCTTGCATAAGATCATCCAGGTAATAAAAGTGAAGGTTCTAGGACCCAGACCTGTGGGTTCTGTTTGCAGGTCCAGCTCTGGACTTTACTTTGCACAGTGTTTCATCTCCTAGAATTGTGAGGCTTACTCAGGAAATAAACTCATCATCCTATGGGTTTGGTTATTAAAAAGTAACATATTAAAGAAAGAATTTAGAATAGACAGAAGCCCTTTACAGTAGAGGATAATCAATTATTTAACATTTCCCAATGCCAGCCAAATTATAGACAATTTAAAATATTATTACTCTGTTACCCAAGATACTTCCTTGGGCCCCCTAGGTGAAGGTAGAAAATGAAAAAGAGATATTTAGAAAATTTCAAGCAAGCAGGATTTTTAGGGTTGGATAATCATTTTCCTGCACTAATGCATTAGTGCAGGAGAATGGCTCAGCAAATCCAACTGCTTACGACTTTGTTCTTTTTTACTTGGAGTGTATAAAAGCATGCAGAAGAGGGCTAGGGTATAGAGTTGATTGGGTATAAGGGACAGCAGAATCTAAGCAACTGTTTCCTATTTTGGCTCCTGTGTTGGTTATTTTCCATCAGGTTGTCCTCCATCCATTCTCTGTCTTCTCTGCATTATACTTGCCTGGGACAGGGAGAGGGAGAAGACTTCTGTGCTCTCTATGACCTCTACTGGCTATATTAGCCAGGTTCCCTTGACCTCTGGCTTCTGGTTAGAATCAGTTAATGGGAAGCTCTGCCTGGCGGGAGAAGAGAGAGGACTGGTTGTTTGTTTACTTGTTTTGTTGGTTTTCTCCACCACTGTCATCCTGCTTTATGCTGTGGTTCTAGTGTAATACCTCGAACCCTCAACTACAGCTTCTGTGAAGTGGTTCTTCTCCATGGCTCTAGATCTCATCAGAATCCTCTAAGACTATTCCCTCCCCTTCCTTCTTCATGTCTAGAGGTGTTAATAACTTCTCCTTGTTGCTAGTCTCTGACTGCCTCAATGTCCCCTGGAGCTTCCCTTAATGCTGCTGCGTAAATAGTTCCTTCTGTAAATTGTCTCCTCACACTTTCCTCTGAACGGGTTTTCTTTGCTTGCCTGGGCACCGACTAAAACAGTTCATTTTGGGTTAATCATAGTCTGAAGTCACCATTTGTCTTCTTTGCTGCAGCAGCAAAGCCATCATCATAAAGGATAGGATCAATTCTTGTTCATTTTGTATCTCATAGATCTGCTAATCCATGAGAAATGCGGCTAATCTGAGCGGAGGACTGACTCTTATCTCCAATTGCATTTTTGCCTTTTGGATTTGGTTGATACTAAATATGAAGAAAGACCATTAGCAGATACGAGGATACAAGAGCAAAGGTTATATGTGGTTTATGTTTTTACATTCTAACACTTTCTCGTGAATTATGGAGACCGATGTAAGAACTTTGTTGTTTATCTAGAACCTGATAACATCCAATAATCAGAAACATGGCTCGTTTGGTTGATTATTGCTGGATAAGCCACTATATCTGCAAAATAAATAAATAAATAAATAAATAAATAAATAAATAAATAAATAAATAAATAAATAAATAAATAAATAAATAATTATTAGTGGGTAAGTTTGAAACTGGCCCCAGTTTCCCTCCAGAGCAGAATTACTGTTGACTTGTTTTAATTTTTTTTCTCAATCATTGTGGAGTTACCAGTGCTGATTAATGAGGGTTCATTCACTAATGATTATAAATATTAATTTTAGGTTGGATATTATCATTTCTATCAGTGGAAAAACTATTTACCTGTATTTTCTTTTTTAAGAAATGGATGCTGTATGTTTACTCTTTTCAATGAATCTCTTATGAGTTCAGGGAGCTCTGCAGAAGGAAAAAGGCGCCTTTTCAATAACAGATAGATAGGAAATGGGACAAGAAGTAGAAAATATGGAGGGTTCATGTTTTATCCTAGATGTTGACTGGACTTAGGTGGTAGGTCGTTCATTCTTTTAGGTCATTTATATTTATTAAGTTAATATTTATAAAGTCCTATCAAGTATCAGAAGCTGGGGGTTGAAAGATTCATAAGACATGCTTATGTCACAATGGACTCAATCCAATGGAGAAGGAGATACCTGGGGGAGTAACTGTCCTTCGCTAAGTAGAAAGATGGTGCCAGCCGCTACCCATTCTTACT
>NW_012105686.1:341272-448516 GCF_000951045.1 Mandrillus leucophaeus | reverse complement strand
AGCAGAATGAGGAGGTGGAGGAGGAAGGAGTTAGAAAGAAGGAAGGAAGGCTGGAAACCCATTGACCTAGAGCAAAGTTCTGTGAATATTTTTTATAAAGCACCAAATAATAAGTCTTTTAGGCTTTATGGGCCATACAATCTCTGTCACAACTACTCTGATCTGCTTGGTAACACTAAAGCAGCTGGAGACAATCAGTTAATTTATGAAACACTGAAATTTGCATTTCATATAGTTTTTGCATGTCACAAAATATCACTCTTCCTTGGATTATTTTGATCACTTAAAAGTGTAAAAATCAGTTCTAAATTGTAGGACATACAAAAAAAAAAAAACAACTATATCCATGGGCCACAGTTTGTCAAATCCCAGGCTAGAGTGACAAGCCTAAAGGAAGAGAAGCATCGTATACCATTGCTCTGCCAGAATACCCAAAAATATAGTCTCTAACACCTTCCATGGTTATTTGGTATATTCACTGATGAGGATCCGCCATTAACTAGGTGCAGTATCTTCCCTGTGAACCCTGGGTCAGGTGCAACAGTTGACCTTCACACCACGCTCTTCTTTGCCTGTAAAATAGGTAAGTTTAGGCCAGGCGCGGTAGCTCACGCCTGTAATCCTAGCACTCTGGGAAGCCGAGGTGGGCGGATCACAAGGTCAGGAGATAGAGACCATCCTGGCTAACACGGTGAAACCCTGTCTCTACTAAAAATATAAAAAATTAGCCGGGCATGGTGGCGGGAGCCTGTAGTCCCAGCTACTTGGGAGGCTGAGGCAGGAGAATGGCGTGAACCTGGGAGGCGGAGCTTGCAGTGAGCCGAGATTGTGCCACTGCACTCCAACCTGGGTGACAGAGCTAGACTTCATCAGAAAAAAAAAAAAAAAAAAGATAAGTTTACCTGGACTACTGAAAACTCACAGGTTTTGATGAGGATAAACGAAATAAAGCCCATCAAAATACTTTGTGCTTTTGGGAAGAAAAGCATTCCACAAACCCAATCTATTATTAAAGAAAAAGCAAAATTATCAGAAGGAATTGGAAAGCCCCAAAGCACAGCACCACATGACTGAAAAATGTAGCCACGATGGAGCTCTTCCTACTAAGATAAATGATGTGGCCTTCTCTTCTTAACATGCTCTCCCCATATTTCATCATCTGCAAATGGGATGACTTTACTGCCAGTTCTTTTTCCTTCTTTTTTTTTTTCCTACCTCATTAATCCATGAGAGAATCAAATTGTTCCTCAAATGGATTGCTTGGTGGCACTTGGCTGGCTCCTTCTGTCTGATGCAGCCCACAGGGCTGTACTTAATGGGCCAAGGTCTGTGTTCGCTTTCCAAGTTTAATAATCACTTGTTAGGTTACCCCTTGTATAGTACACTACCGAAAAACCTTCTTACACAATTCAGGGGAAATATGCCTATGGTCTTTCTAGAGTCAGCTTGTTTAGATAACCAAATAGTCCTTTCAAGGGTGGCAGAATGGGATAATTTTTGTGAATTAGATCTTTCTTATTCTTAGTATGATGTGACATATCTTAGTATTTTATATGGTTTTTCAGGTTGAATTATTCTGGCATCTTCCCCTATAAAAGCAATTCTAAAATTGCCTGTTTTTTTTTTTCTGATAATTCTCATCCCCTCTGGGCCCAGGCACAGTTGACCAGTTACATTTAAAGACTACACTTTGTCCACCTTAGATTGGGTCAAATTTTATCTGAAAGTTTTGAGCTTTCTGTCTTCCAGTGTTATGGTTTCCAGATTTTTCTCTATCAAATGCAGCTGTGATTTCTAAGAATGACTAAAACAAGATTGCATAATATCTTCCTTGTCATGAGGGAATTTCTTCTCTCCACTAGAGGCTGCCTTGGCCTCAAGTTCTTGGTATATTTGTCTTAGAAATTATTTATTTTCATTTCCTGCACATCATCTTGTTTTTTTTTTTTTTTAACTTTACCTGTCAAAGCTGGCTCTTCAGAGTAGAATTAGGCATAGAAACACTTAAGTAGGAGATACTGAAGAGAATTTTGCACAGTAAAAAGGGATTACGCTTGCTTTTGGTTAAGGTTAAAATTTAGTTACTTAGCTTTTAGAGATAGTATGATTAAACACATCTTTTCTGTAATATCATCATTCATGCAACATACCTTTTTCCCTTAAACTTTAAACTTCCCTTCTTTATCCTGGCTTTATTTCTCAATGTTCTGGTTATTATTACATGAATATTTCTACATGGTAAGAGACATGAATTAGCCCTTTCCTATTTTATAGTTCTCTTCCATTTATTTCTTCCAAACCTTCTCTTGTGCGATATAACTCCAATATTATATAATAACCATCCTCATCGTAGTTCAACGCAAACTTGTAATGTCAGTGCTGACAGAGTAAAAGATATTTTTCTAAAGCCTTGTCTCATGAAACTTGAACCATAATTTTTATCAGATGGAAAAAAATTGCTCCCAGTAGAGTGGAAGAGAAGAAAAGCACTTCTTTCCTTTAAAAGGAATTTTGAGTAGTTTTAATAACAAACCATTCTGGGCCATTGCTATTGTGTCTAAGAGGTACCAATGTCCCTCACTTGTGCAGTTTGTGCTTAAAACAGTGTCACTTGAATTCAATCAAGGACAGTCCTCTGATTACTTTTATTTCTGGGACAGATTTCAAGAGCAACTTCTAATTTTAGGTATTGTAGCTGAAATTCTTCCCATCCTCTGTACTCCACTGATGTTCTATGTGCATTAGCTTCCCTTTAAAGGCGACAATCATAGGCACTTCATAGAGGAAGCAGAAAGCTCATGTGGGTGGAGGTGAGGGAGACCAGAGAGGGAGACAGATAAATTTTTTTGTGTTTTTGTCTGTGTGTTTAATTTCACATGACCGTTTTTACGGATAAGCAACTTCTAGAATCTATTTTGATAATTACAATCATAGAGACTAGAATACAATGTGGGCTATTCTAATTATTTAGAATAAGGCATAACGTCTCTTCTGTGAATACAACTCAGTTTGCATTCTTACTGTGCATGAGATACATATAACACATACGGCATCCTCCTGGATATTTTAAATCTGCACGTAATGATTAGCAGTCTTTTCTGTCTGGTATTATTGCAAAGACCAGGGCAGATGAGCCAAAGAAGAGTGAATATGGGTGCACAAATTAGGAAGTTCTGAAGTTTCATTCTGAAATATGTGTACCTGGGTGAGACTGGGATGCTCACCCAGATGAATGCAACTGTGCTGAAATGAAATTCTCTGAAATACATTTGTTCGTGATCCTGAATGCCTGAGCTCCGAGTTCTTACCTGTCTGCATGCAAATACCTAAAGGTGAGCAGGCGCTAGTTCCTAGTCAGGAATCCCAGAGATTATGAGTGTCATAAGGACTGAAGATTAGTGCCAGCATGGGAAAATGAAGGAATCCATCATCTTTCTGTTTGGAATATGGAGAATCATTTATGTTTCTCACTTCAGAACCGGACTATCCACTGTGTACCTCAGCATGGTTTCCATTATGTGCTTAATCACTCTCCTTGAAATTGCATGTGGGTACTTGCAACCTCCCTGTGAGTCAGGATCCCAGCCAGAATCGGATGGCATTTCCCTGAGCATTGAGTAAAGTGATTGCTTGCAAAGAAGTGAGCTGAATTAAGGGGAACAAATAAGGGCTGATGCCACACCCTTGGGCTAACCATACGGGGAAGCCATTACCAGCTACAGGGTCAGGGTGAAGAGCAGGAGGCACATCCCAGAGGGAGCCGCTGATGGCTATAACTACAGTGACAGTTAAGAGTGTAACCACTACCACAGCACAACCCAGCACTAGGGAAGAAACTAACCTCTCTTTAGGCTTGTTCCCTGGTGGCTGAAACCAAGTGACTGCCCAGGGCACAGGAGCTCCTGATGATTCCGCCTTCTGGCCAGAGACCAGGGCAGAGGAGGCTGGGCTGAGCTGGAGTGGGGATAGAGGATGCCCGCACATTCTCCTCATATAACCCTGCTTCTTCATGTTCCTGAAGTTCTTGGCTTTCCTTCTTGGTTTTCTCCTCCCGGCCTTATGCTCTCAGTTTCCCTGCGTAGCAGTATTTCCTCACTCTGTGCTCGCTGTCTGTGCCATCCCATCGTGCGATTGGCACCGCAGGCCTCCTCCATATGCCCGCTCCGGCGCCTCCCGCCGGCTCCGCGTGGCGACATCCAGGGTGTCCGCCGCTCTTCCCGCCGCCGCCCTCACCTGCGGGGGCTGTGCACGGGATGTCGCAACCGCCTTCCGGAACTGGAAACCTTTCCGGCACCAATATTTTGAAGTCACGCTTTGAAGTTGCAAATCTGTCACTGATACATCCTTTCACATAGCACCGTTTGTATTTTGAGTGTTGCGTAGTAAATCGTAATTGCCACCAACTAAAATAGATTTAGGAAATAGGAAGTGTGGGCATTTCTTATAATTTACCATTCACGTTGAATCTTTTCCTCAGTGTGACTGTAATCACAGCTCTTGCATAAAACACCAAGTAACATGTTGGCCCGAACTGAACAAAACTGCTTATTCTCTTCAAATTGCATTAAGCTTATCGTTTCGAGCCTAGCAGATTTTCTCTCCACAGGAATTTTGAAGATGCCAGTTGATAATATGTCTACTTGCCAAAGCCCAGTTGAGTAATTTAAATTGTTGGTAGTGTGGTCACTGGAAGTGCATGAATGTATCGGGATAAAATTTACATTGTCATGATTCTCTTTATGAGAATTCAGAGAAAAACTTAGCAGACCTCTGCTAAGAATTCCTGTGCTCCATCTGACACAGCTGTGGGTATTTCTGTAGCCTGTGGACACTGGAAAACTTGTGTGTGTGAATCATGCATTTATCTTGGCTCTGGCAGTTAAGTATTTCAGTGAAATTTGAGATTCACCTCTAGCATGCTGCTATGGTCTGAAGGTTTATATCTCCCTGGAATTCCTATGTTGCAATCCTCATCCCAAGGTAATGGCATTAGGAAGTGGGGCCTTTTGGGCAGAGCCCTCATGAATGGCATTGGTGCCCTTATGAAAGAGACCTGAGATAGATGCTTCACCCCTTCTGCCATGTGAAGACACCACGAGAAGGCACCATGTATGAACCAGAAATTGGGCCCTAACCAGCCACTTAATATGCCTTGATCTTGGACTCTCCAGCCTCCAGAATTGTAAGAAAGAAATGTATTTTGCTCATAAGCTACCCAGTCTATGGTATTTTGTTATGGCAGCCCGGACGGAATAAGACTGATGCATTTTGTGCAGTACAACACCCAGTCATTATTATTTTTTTCACTTTCATTTGTTCATATTCAATCTATGGAAAAGCTGTTACTTCTGCTTCCAAAGTACACTTGAGTCTACCTTCAACTTTGTTTTTTTTTTTTTTTTTTTTCCTCTGTCTCTCAGGTTCAAGTGATTCTCCTGCCTCAGCCTCCTACATAGCTGAGATTACAGGCATGTGCCACCATGCCAGGCTAATTTTTTAAAAATATTTTTAGTAGAGACTGGATTTCACCATGTTGGCCAGGCTGGTCTCAAACTGCTGACCTTAGGTGATCCACCCACCTCGACCTCCCAAAGTGCTGGCATTACAGGCATGAGCCGCCACGCCTGGCCTGAGTCCACCTTCAACTTTACTCTTAATGTCCACTTTAGTGATGGAGGGAAAGCCACCAGCATTTCTTCTGGACCCCTGTCACAGTCATATGACTACTCTGTTGCTTTCCTAGTCATCTCTCTCCAATTTCTTCCCCATGCAGCATCTTAACTTTTAAAAACATGAATCTAATTATTTTCCCCTAATTTGCAAGAATAACACAATGAACATTCATATACTTGTTACCTGTGTTTACTCACGTTTTACCCATGAACACTGTAGCATATATGTGCTAAAAAGAAGTTCAGCCTTCTACATAGCCACAGTAATGTTATCACACTCAGGAAATTTAACTTTGATAAAATACTATTATCTATTATACACTAATATTCAAACTTCCACAACTGTCCCAATAATGTTCCTCATAGCTGTTTTGTGCTGCTGTTGTCACCTGTGTGTATGTTTTGTTCATTATTAATTTAGTACCATATATTGAATTTAGCCATGAGGACTTTTTAATTTCATTTTGAAGAGTCCATGTCCATGGTATTGCAGAATATCTCTCAGTCTGGATTTGTCTGATGGTTTTTGCAGATTTGCTTCAGGTTAAAAGTGTTTAATTTTAATTTTTGCAAGAACACTCTAGAGCTGATGTGGCCTCAGTGTATCACAGCAAGGGAACAGACTTAATTTATTCCATTAAAGGTAATGTGAAGTCTGATCATTTGGTCAAGGTATTACTCGCCAGATTTTTTCATTGTAAATGTTTCCTTTTCCTTTTGTAATTTATCTGTAATCTGCAAAGCGATGAATCTAATTACCTGAAAGATAAAAATTTCCACTTAAAAAACTATATACAGAACACTTCCGACTGTTTTCCATCTAACTGCCTTTGTATATGTTTTTCTCACCACTCTGTTTATTGCATAATTAGTTTCTTCTTATATTTCATGCCTAGGATTAAATTTCTGTCTTCAGAGGAGCTTTCTATGATTATCCAATCAAAGGAAGCCTCTCACCAGCCATCAGCTACTCAGCACCTTAGCACCCTGTTTGTTTCCTTTCTAGTACTTTCCAAGGTTGTGATTATGTGTCTGGCTATGCACTTAGTATCTATAGCTATAACTATACTATAAGGGCAGAAATATCAGGACTTTCTTTTTCACTTTTGTAGCCCCAGTGTTAAAATAGAGAGAGAGCGCTATACACGTGGTAGACTATCAAATAAACGTTTATTGAATGAGAAAATCAATGCTTGTAAGAATAAATGTTATAAATTGATAGATTTTTTTTTATATTCTTAGATATTTTAAAATAATTTTTGCAGCAAGAAGGCTAAGGAAGTGGGGCAGAGTTGTGAGGGGTTTTTGTTTGTTTTTGATACAGCCTCACTCTCTCATGTCACCCAGGCTGGAGCGCAGTGGCATGATCTCAGCTCACTGCAACCTCCACCTCCAGGGTTCAAGCAATTCTCATGTCTCAACCTCCCCAGTAGCTGGGACTACAGGCATGTGTCACCACTCCCGGCTATTTTTTTTTTTTTTTTGGTATTTTTAGAGAGACGGGGTTTCGCCATTTTGGCCAGCCTGCTCTTGAACTCCTGACCTCAGGTGATCAGCCCACCTCGGCCCCTCCTAAGAACTGGGATTACAGGCGTGAGCCACTGTGCCTGGCCAAGAGTTGTGGGATTCTATACCAAACTTTATACTCCTCTTTTCACTGTGTGACTTTGTCAGTGGGAAGCAGCTGCCCTGACAGGGACTATGTTTCCAGTGTCCCTGGCATCCAGGTGTGTCCAAGAGATCAGTTCTTGCCAATATAATGTGGGTAGTGTTGTGTGTTTCACTTCCTGGTCCTGCTTTTAAGAAGTGAGTGGGACTTCTCCATTGTCTCTTTCTCTCTGTCAGCTAGAAGCTGTTAGGACTTGGCACAGCCACAGTCTAGAAGGATCCTAGGTCCTTGAGCTGTGACAGAGAAAAAGCTACCTATCAGACTGTGATGGGAATAAGAAAGAAATTTTTAGTGCATTTATCCATGCAAAATTTGCCATTTACTTGTAATATCATCTCGAGTTACTCTGAATAATATAGAAACAAAAATTTGGAAGACTGGTAACCGCAAAGTAAGAGAATAAAAGTGAAAAGAAAGTTGTGATTACTTAAGATTCCCTGTTAGAATACTATTTTGAGAAGTATATATTTTCCAGATTCTTCAAGCCATACAGAGTAGGATTAGACCTGAAAACACTCAGGAGGGAGACTTTGAAGATGATTTTACTATAGAGTAAAAGCAGGGGCTATCTTTGCCTTTGGAAAAGGTGAAAATGCAGTTGCTTAGCTTTTAGAGATGGTATGGTTAAACTTCCTCGTTTCTCAGATGCTATACCCTACTGCCAAACTAATCTGGGGAAATTCCAGTATGATTTAAGAGACAATCCATCAAATCTTTCCTTCGCTGCCGCCAGTAAATTTTATCTGTTGTGGGTAGCATTACTAATGGAACAACAATCTAACTTGTAATTATTTATTATCAAGCCAGTGAATAAAAGGATTTGCTGAACTTTAGAGATGGAGGGGATCTTTAGTTTATTTTACAGTGGGGCAGATAATGTAAGTGCTTGCCTCCCAGAGTTCAATACAGAGATAGCTACTGGCCAACATGAGCCCAGAAGCTAGGGCTCCTGGCCAAAGCAGTTAGTCACCTCCTGGATCCAAAGCTATAGGACACTCTGACTATGACTTAGTAAAAGCGATTTTGAAGGATTCAGCTGATACTACCCACGCCTCCAGTTTGTTTCAGTTGTAACAGAGAAAAGTTGGTAGGGCATTTACAAATGCATTTCCTATATTTCTACCTTGAATTAATGTGACTGTTTCTAAACAAACATAACCAAGACACATTCAAATACTTGTGAGATTTTCAGGAGTATGCATTTATTCTAGTGATAGTGTCATTACCCATGAAATGTTAAAATATGTATTTAATATTATTTAAGAGCTCATGACACATTATTCAATTGCTTTTTTCTTTTGATTACAAAAGTGGTAGTATATACCCTGAGAACTGAAGAAAAAAGAAGAAACTTTAAAAGAACCCAAATTGGTTCACTCAAAAGTAACCATTCTAAACATGGTAAAGTAATTCCTTAAATGTAAATATGTCTAGGGGTATGTTTATGTGTGTGTGGTTATGTAATACTATAGAAATGGTTTTGCTTTGAAAGGTTTATCATGTATATTTGCTTATAAAATAAATCTCTTAATTTTAGCTATCATATTGAGTTGGACAGCATTCATAGATCTTTGTTTAACATTCCAGCTATGGCAAGTTACTGAGTAAAATATAAAGGCTTTTGATCCTTAAGTGGGACCATTCCCTTGAATTAATTGATTAAATCAGCAGAATTGCTTTGTGTTAGTAAACATTCATCCTCAGATTTGTCATTTGAAAACAAGCAAAAGATACTGGACCAAAATCTGGTGATTAAGATAAGTGATTAATTTAAGGAATGCTATTTTGAAGCAAATAGAAGGTGGCTAAATATATGGTGAGACACTCTGAAGGTGTCACAGAAGGCAGGTTCAAAAGAAGGGTTCCAAAAATATTTCAGTAATGGAGGCACTTACCAAATAAACATGTATTACCATATGATGGCTACTTTAAAGAAAACATCACTTCAACGCTTATGTTCTCATGTGAATATCATAAAATCAGCTTCTTGAAGCTATTGTTATTTCTAGGCGTTTGCACACATTAGCACGTAAAGGTGGAGGGCAAGCAATCAGAATTTGCCATCTTATGTGTGTGCAGGAGAAAGCTGGGTTTTGTCATTTCTTATATCCTGTCCTATTACAAATAAAGAAAGAGAAAAAAAAAGAAGGAAGGAAGTTAGGAGGAAGGAAAAGAAAAAAGGGACATACAAAGCACAAAAAGGAAAGGAAAGAGAGAAGGAGAAAGAGAGAAAAAAGGGAAGGAAAATAAGAGGAAAGGGAAGAAAGGAAGGAAGGAAGACGGCCGACCCAATGTTCCTGTAAAGTAATAATAAAGCCAGTACTTACAGATGAATTTAGGAAGCTACTCTTAAACTTAGTGCAGACCAATAGTTTTCAAAATTTTAGAGATAAATGTACTCTTCTGTAATATTTCTAATACTCTGTAACTCCAATTACAGCGAAATTTGAGGATGAATTGAAGATGATGAAGCAGATCCACACAGATACACATTAGATACTGTCTTCATAATCACAGAGTTTCCAGAGAACAACTTTTGAAAACCAGTTTTAGGCTGATGAAGCCCATTAGTGTGGTTAGCCTATCTCCCCAGGGTTTCCAAAGAAGGGGCACTCATGATAACCAGATAAAGACAGCTGAACAAGGTTTTTGAAATCTGAGATCCTTAAAGATGAAGCACTTTGACCAGAAATGGAATCTTGGTGCCTTTATCAACTCATTATCCTGCGTGTGCTCTAAAAGGATAGCATTGTGCTGAATATGCCCATTAAAATCCACCATCTTCAACAATAAAATGTCACCCAGAATGACAGCCTATCTTTAATCATATTTTAATATAAAGCCTGAAAGAAATATTGACTTTAGAGATACATTTTTTTTTTCCAGATCTGGGAAATCCAGTCACTACTTTCAATAAATTTCTACTATTACTTAAGTATAGTCTTTTTTAAAAAATTATGCACACAAATACAGACACAGCTCAGAAACAAAAATTACTTTTCTATTTCCATCTGACTGTTACATGATTCTGGAATGAAACCATAATTTGTAAAATTCTTATAGCAGTGATTGGATCATTACATACTAACTCCTATGCATATAACAAGTAGAATAGTAGATGCTAGAAAGAATCTTTTACTCTTCCACTTTGTGTAGTGAAATATTTTTCTGTAATATAAAAATATAGAAATAATAAATAATGAAAAAAACTATCTCAAATTTGTTATTTACCTAATTATGCCTGCCAATAAAAATTCAGGGAAAGAAGGTAAATAATATACTTATTAAAAAGGGTTTATTTTGTGCATCTGTATGGGGCTAAGCAAACTGTTTTATAAAAGGATATAATACATCAAGGTCTGCTTTCTGGGAGTCTACATTTTTAGAGCAATTAAGGCAGAAACAGATCAACAGAAAAGTACAGGAGTAACATAAGTAAATAAGTAGTATCTATAAGCAGAAAAGGAAATAGGGATTACAAGAAGGAGGATGTGGTAAACAAAGTTATTGGCTGAGCGAGGTGACTCACACCTGTAATCCCAGCATTTTGGGAGGCCAAGGCGGGTGGATCACATGAGGTCAGGAGTTTGAGACCAGCCTGACCAACTTGGTGAAACCCCATCTCTACTAAAAATACAAAAATTAGCCCGATGAGGTGGCACGTGCCTGTAGTCCCAACTACTCTGGAGGCTGAGGCAGGAGAATTGCTTGAACCCGAGAGGCAGAGGTTGCAGTGAGCTGAGATCACCCCACTGCACTCCAGCGTGGGTGACAGAGCAAGACTCCATCTCAAAAAAGAAAAAAGAAAAAAAAGTTATTGTTTATTACATTTTATCTTTAAAAACAAGAAATTTGTCTACCTTTTTAGATTTCAGTAATTGAAAATATCTATCATAAGTAAAGGATATACAAATAATAACTCAAAAATGTATTTCCACTCACAGGAGTGGTGGTGAATAGACTTTCAAAATCAAACTATTTCATAAGGTTTTTATTAGATATGGTAGGCTAAGGAATGACCTCCTAAAGCTGTCCACATCCTAACTACGAGGACCTGTGTATAGATTACTTTACATAGCAAATGGGACATTTCTGTAATTGAATTAAGAATCTTGAGATAGGAAAATTATACTAGATTATTTGGGTGGGCTGAGTGTATTGACAGGGTCCTTATAAGAAAAACAGGGGGAAAGGAGAGTCAGAGGAAATGTGAAGATTGAAACAGCGGTTGGAGTGATGTGGGGCCATGAGCCAAGGAATGTGGGCAGTCTCTCAAAACTGGAAAGAATCAGGAAACAGATTGTCCTTTAGAGCCTCCAGAAGGAATGTGGCCCCACCAGTCCATTTTGGGCTTCTGATCTCCAGAACTGTAAGACAATACATCTGGGTTGCATTAAGTCATGAAGTATGTGGTAATTTGTTATAGCAGCAATAGGAAACTAATGCATTAGCTTTGGGGGGAAAGTGTTTTGTTAAGGAAAAGTCTTACAAAATCAGATGCAATTTCTCTTCAAACAGATGATTTCTCAATTCAGATTGATGTCAGATCAACCGGCAACTGTTTGTTTTTCTAATAGCTTTTGGACAGGAAATGAACTGTCGTTTCTTCTGCCCCTTCTAGGTACCAGTCAGAGTGATGTTTTTTTAAAAAAATATTATTTCATTTAATCAATATAACAACTCTAAAATGGAAGCATCAGCTCCTATTACAGATGAAGTAGCTGATTCTCAGAGAAAATAAACAACTCAATGCATTTCAAGTTGGTGATAGAATGAGACAAATTCAATAATGGGATAGAAATTAGAATGTAGATAAATTTATATTCCCTTTAGAGAGTAAATATACAAGACAGATAGATGAGACAGATAGAT
Source organism: Mandrillus leucophaeus (assembly GCF_000951045.1). Classification (NCBI taxonomy): domain Eukaryota; kingdom Metazoa; phylum Chordata; class Mammalia; order Primates; family Cercopithecidae; genus Mandrillus; species Mandrillus leucophaeus. The sequence goes on along the minus strand of NW_012105686.1, from coordinate 436,303 downwards.
TTAGATATAGATATAGATAGGTAGGCAGGCAGGCTGACAGGAGAGGAGAAAAACACAAAGAATTTTACAAATAGAATTTAGTGTGGCCGAGTTTACAGAGCAAAGTTTTGGCCTAGATAGTTATTAGAAAAAAAAAATCTTTTGGACACTCCATCTAACCTCTTGGTTTCCTCTTCTATAAAAGAAAGATAACAATAGACGTCTCTCTCATAAAGAATCCCAAGGAACAGGGCTGAATGGTGTGACATTGAAGAGCTCTTTAAATGTTGATTCAACAGTCTGTGGTCTACTTAGGATCCCCAAACCAATTTGCGACTCATTCAACACTAAGAGGTTATCTGTTCTGAAGGAGGAAAAGAGACATTGTAAATCAGGTGGCAATCAATGATTCCAAAGGGAATTGAACATATTCTTTGTCCAAATGAACAGAAGATGTTGGTTTGAGTCGTGTGCTCTCAGTGAGCCGAAGCTGGTTACCAGAGGGTGAGCACAATGCAAGGGAATCTTCAAGAACAGCAGCTCCCAAGACATCTTGGGTAAGTGTCTCAAGTTAAGTCATCAAGATGAATGAGGTCACCTAGATACAGTTTAGACAACTGCAAAGCAGAACAATATGACTGAAGACTGGCTTAAGACCTCAGCACAACTACAGAGCCAACAGCAGCTGGAAACTCTTAAGAACTAAATGCAAAGGAGAGAGTAATTTTGACATCAAAGGGATCAGTTTGACAAATGAAAATCAAATTGGATGGACTTTAATGCAAACAGCTGGGTGTGATGCAACCTAAAGAGGCAGATTTCCTGGAGTCAGTCAAAGAGATTTATTAGAATCCCACATACTACCCAAGGAGAATATAAATACAGATTTTTTAATTTTCAAGTTTTTTCCATTTCAAACAATGGAGAGGAGAGTATGGTAAGATAAACAGACTGTACCAAAATCTTTGGAGTGACTTGATGGCTAAGCTTGTTCTGTGTCAAGATGTTTTGTTTTGTTCCTTCTACGTTTTCCTTCCTTCCTGTCTTCTATCTCTTCTTTTAATGTGTAGAAAATTTTTTCTTGAGATAGTATATCTGAATGAGATATGATTGATTCAAAGAGTAAATATATTCCTGCTGAATGATGTTTGTTACTGGAAGCTCACCTGAATGGGCCAGGACTTCACAATGCCTTATGTGAAAGGGAATAAAATAGGTACATTTGCTTCTCAATATGTGCTTGGCAACTGGCTTTTCCACAAAATGCACCAAGTGTGATATGGTTATACGTCGGCTATGGTTGAGACCAGAGGGGAGGTAGCTCATTTGCTGATGGAAAGAGTTTAGACTCAAGGTAAGTGAAAGGAGGAACCAAAGTTTATCATCAGTTATGAAGTGGCTTGAGGGAATACTGTCTGTTCTATCTGGCAACAGTGATCTACCCTTACTCTGTTACCATTGGTAAGCCACTTGATTCAGAATGCAAATATCAAGTGTAAAGAATTAAAGTTGTTGGAAAAGGCAACACTATTGCATGTATGATTGCCCTGATTCCTCTGCTGTAATATAGTGAAAACTCCTTGAAGACAGAAACACTTATCCAAGAAGCATAGAATCTGCTTAACACTGCACATTATTGTATCCCCAGAAATTTAACAAACTATGGCATCCAGGGGGCACACAATACATAGTTGATGTGGTAATGAGTAACATGAGCCAGAAATCTGTAAATGCATCTAGATATGGTTAAGTGTAAAGGGAGAGATAAGATACCCTCTGTTTCATTGTTGTCGTTATCTATTTCAATTACCTCATGTTGCAGGATCTGTAAAGAAAACTTAAGCCATAAACTCTAAATTTAGGATCTATTTGGGGGTTCCAATAAGACAAAGCAGAAAAAAAAAATCCTCTAGTTTTTGATACCACTTAATAGGGTCTGTTTGCCTAATTTGCGAACCTATGCAAAGATGTCTAAGCAGCATGTAGGAGACTTTAAGCTAATACACCACTTACCATGTTTTGCTGGCGGATCAGGGAACGATTTCATTGACCTGCAGCTTTGCTCTTGTTCTTGTACCCTTCTAGCTTATTCCATTAATATACTGAAGAAAGATGTGCAGGTGAGAGCCAATGGGCTCATCAGATATTAAGCCCCTTTTCTTTCTGTTTACTACTCACAACCCCTGCTGGTTTCAAGTGTTTGGTTTTTCATTTAAAGGTATATTTTGTTGACATAATAAGCTATTTAAGGCCAGAACTGATTTAACGTGAAGGTTTTCCTGAAAACTCATGCTTGCAAATCAGCAAAATAGAACATAGAGTAAAGGTACATGTATTTGTGTCTGGAAAGTCCTGTGTGCAATTAGCTGATGAATCTGCAGCAAAGCCTTGGGCACTGAAATGGTATATTTTGCTGATCATATTTGGAATAAAGTATTTCAGATTTTTCAAGATTTACTAATCTTCTAAGGAGTTTAAGAATAAATAACAATAAATATGAAGCAGTGGATTCCAACCATGATTTTGCAGCCCAGATTATATATATATTTTTAGATTAGTTCAGAAGAGACAATACCAGTGTTGTGTGTGTGTGTGTGCTGTGTGTGTGTGTGCATAACTGTGTGTGTATACACATTATGTATAAAGTCTAAACACTGCATTGTGATTACATTAGCTAGTTTTCAAAAGCCAACTTGGCTAGCAAGGAACATCTAAGCTGGAAACAAAAATTATAAAATATGTTTTGGATATCAGATCACTTAAGCATTAGTAAAAAGGGTGAGATCAACTTTATCTGGCTAAACAGTCACAGAGTTTTCAAACGCATTGGATATCAGTTCATAGTAGCAGTTGATTTTGTCATTCTCTGGATAAAATTAACTTTCTTCAAATAATACATGAGCTCATTCTGTAATGTCAAGCAAGACTTGGAGTGTCCAGATTTAAATTTCAAATGGTTCCCAGAATACTTAAATCCATTAAAATTATTTTCAGATCACAAAAATTGCATTTTCTCCCATTTATCAAAACCATCTCCTTTCCTTCTTACCTTTTACACTAAGGGAATAGAACAGACAGAAATTCAACAGAATTCAATATTGTAAACTTACCACATGCCCAAGATTGGTTCAATTTAGGCAAATCTCATGTGTTTGGGATGCTCTAGACCTGTGCCATTTGAAGTTCTCATGAATATTTCTATTTTTGTCTCTTAACCATTAGGAAGTTGACTCATTTATCTATGTGGGGAGGCTCTCAAGTAGCTGGTTCATTTTAGAATAAAATAGTTTTGAGTCAAAATAGTTTTAAGAATAACACTAGACTTTAGACTGTGTGGACACACAGAAAAAGATAAAATGAAAAAAATAGACTGCACAACAGCAGAAAAAATATAGAGGAGAAGGAGCTCAAAATCAGCTTCAGTCATTTGTGAGACGTCCTGACTTTGCAGAAAGGGTGATCTCAGCAGTTAGGAGTTTTCTACGTAGTTAGCAATGGGAGCCAAAGAGGTTAAAACAGCTCATCACTTTATCAGGATTACTGAGGGTATGAGGGAGGCCTTAATGGTCTGGCAGTCCTTTTTGTCACAATTTAATGGCATATCGATCTTGCAGAGTGAACAATCATGACCTTCAACTGTTTACAGATGCTTTGGAGGGAAAAGGCTTAAGAAGCTTATTCCAGGGAAGCTGAGAAGGTTCAGCCCTGACCAGTCAAGTTGAGGAAGTCAAACAGCAATCAAAAAAATCCCAGTTTGGGGGCAACTTTCCACTAGGGGTGGCACTTACAACTGGGAAGATCACAAGTGCTTCAAGGAAAGCCAGTGGTGTTATAGACAATCAATAAATCAACCAGGAGTGTCATTAACCCAGAGGGGGAGGGGAGTGAGTAGTGCGTGTGTCTGTGTATGTGTGTGCGCACACACAAACACACATGCCAGTGAAAGAGGAACCCTGTGCATTGGGCTATGCATTTCTGCTGGAACAAGTTTCAAGAAAAGGTTTCACTTAGCGGCCTGTAAGGTTTGGAAGCTTGACATCAGCAGGCTGGAGATCTCAGGATGAGATCCCATATTTCATGAGACAAATCTGGGCAAAGAGCAATATGACAGGGTGTCTTTCTATATAACACAATGAATTTGAGGCTTACGGAAGACATTTTCATGAGTTCACATGAAACTGCCTGCTCAGATGTGGAGAGCTGCTTTTTGAAGGAAGATGAATGCACTGCCATTAAATTTTCAGAAGGGAGAGGAGCTGTGATGTTTAGCTGCAGCCTTTCTTTCAATGAATCTAACCTAAACTACTGTTGAATTCCAAAACCAAGGTTCCAGCCCTGGCTTTGTCAAATCTCCACTATGTGATCTGCAAGCTCCTGGCTGCTATCCAAGGCAAAAAACACAGCTCCTGCCCTCAAACAGCTTATAAGTACTCTAACCAGTCACAGTTTCACATATTATTTCTGGCTATGAGGCTCTACCCCTCTGAGGGTTGCATGGTACCCCCTCAAAAGATATCTACATCCTTCTCTGAACCTGTAAATGTTAGTTATATTTTTCAGAAAAAGAAAGGTTTTTGAAGATGTAGTTAAGAACTTGAGATCATCCTGCTCTTCTAGGGGAACCCTGAATCCAATGGCAAGGGTCCTCATTAAAAGACACACAGAGAGAAGGGGATGTAAAGACAGAGGCGGAGCTTGGGGTGATGCAGTCACAAACCAAGCAACACAAGCATTTCTGGCAGACACTAGGAGCAAGGAGATGGGCATGGAAAGGACTCCCCTGTAAAGCCTCCAGAGGGACTGTGACTTTGCCAACACCTTGATTTCAGACTCTGCCTTCCAAAAATGTGAGGAAATAAATTTTTCTTGATTTAAGCCACCAAACTGGTGGTGATTTGTTAATGCAGCCCTAGACAACTACTGCAGACTTTTTACTGAGATTAGCTTTAACCTTGCTTCCATGTATTGGACTTAATGATAATACACAATGAGAGCCAAGATGTGTATCTGCAAAGTTACTAAATTGTAATAACAAAGTGCATCATTTTTGTCTTTCATCCTCACTACCGATTTGTTTTCTTTCAAATTTGTTTATAAGGGATTTTCCCCAGATGCTCTGGGAAATGCCCAAAGAAATGGGCCCTGCACTCTACTTGTCCATCTCTTGCTTGAGATGGGTCTGAACCTGTGAACCGCCTTGCCTAGCCTCCAGCCTCCCTACAACCATTCCTTACTCTGACAAAGATATCTTCCCATAATGCCAATTTGATCACGGTTCCTGTCTATTCTGGCCATATGATGCCTTGGTGACCTGTCTCCCACCTAATTCCATCTCTCACCTCATATTTTCCCAGACCCTCCTTGCATGGAGCAACACTTTAACCATTTTTAAACTCTTTGCTTTAAATCTGCAAAGGTGCTGTGCCTTTTCTGCACATCCACTTGGCTAACTCATTTATGCTTCAGAACAGAGCTCAAGGGTCTTCTCTTGTGAGAATCACTCTGATTCTTACAACAGAGTTACTTATTATCTTGTTTGGACTACCACTAGCCTACACCGAACTCAAATTGGAAATTATTCATCACATGGCTCTGTTGTGTTTGTATAACTATCTGTTGTAATAGACTGTAAGTGCAGGGAGTAGAAACTTTGCCTTCGCTGTAAATGCCTATCTTCTGGGTCAATGTGTATCTTTTGTATCTGGCCTACAGCTGGACAAATAATTGGTATTCAATCAATGTTTGATGAATAAATGAAAGAACAACTTATTCTTACTGTGATTAGTAAGCTCTTAAAAGCTCTTAAGACGTAGGTTTATTCACAAGTCATTAACGTATGATAAGCTTGTCTCAGCACTTAAAAGATCTTTGAGGAGGAGACCGCTTTTTCTTGTGTTTAAAAATTTAATAAGTTAGTTCTTTTTCATTATAAATGTAAAACAAGTTTCTCGCAGAAAATATGAAAAATAAAAATAAATATAAAAACAGAATTCTTAGTCCTGTCACCCAAAGATAAACACAATTAATTTTTATTTGCATGTAATTAAAAATACATCCATATGGTCATGGGAGCAGATAATTGTGATAAAGTATAATATGTATGAAAACACAGACAACCATATGCTAATATTTTCTCTCTCTCTCTCTCTCACACACACAGACACACACACACACAGACACCCACACACATTGTAGTCATAGTCCATACTAGTTAAGGTCACACAAGTTGATATAAAGCCCAGCCCCCAAAAGTACAATGGCTTAAACACCACAGAGATTTAGGTCTCACTTGCATAATTTCTAAAACAGGTATGCATGATCAGCAAGATGAGCGACCCAGACTACTTCTGCCTTGTGGCTCTGCAATTCTCATCAGAGAGCTTCCAGGGTTCCCACTAAAGAACAAGAAGCATGTGAAATTTCATGTGGGAGGTTTGAAGTATAGGCCTAGAGGTGGCTTGGATTAATTCAATTCTCATTCCATTGGCTATGACTCCACCAACGTTGCCTATCCAAATGCAAAGCAGGAGGCAAAACATTGTTAATCTGTGTGCCCAGGAAGAAAAGAAAATGGGTTTGCCAGTTTCTGCCATACATTGACTATATTCTTTTATAACCTGATATTTTTCTTTAAGAAATATTTTGTTATCATGATGGGATAACATTAACTACTATTGTAGAATTAGTGAGGCAAGTAGTAATGTTTGTTTTGCCAAACTGTCAGCTTTTAAAAATGCTTAAAAACAATTGTTTAATATATTGTGATTATATGTAATTAGCCACATACAAATTCCTGACAGTTACATCTTCATTGCGAATTTTGCTGTTAACCAACATACTATGACTCTACTTACCAATACCTGAGGGAAATTCAGGTTCCATTTTGCTTTAAATAAATGCCATCTTTCATGCTTCCCCTGTGTTTGCATTTGTCTGGACATGTTCTCAACTTTCCTGAATCACTGTTTTGTTTGTATCCCTTGTAGATTGTAGACCAAATCTCAGAATCTTTGTCCCTTAAAATAAAGACCTTTAACTCTTTTTACATTTGCTTGTCAATTAAACTATTAGCTAATAACACGTTATTATATTTTATCATTCTGAAAGTAATTGTTCTTACATATAGACTTTGTTACACATTTTATATTTATGTTGTCAATCAACATGCTAGTTTATACTTTTATATTTTATTATCTGCTTCACTAAAAGAAAATTTTTTGCTATTAAATAGGAAAATATTTATTTTGTTTTATATCCTACAACTGCTAACCTTTGTAAAAATGATGCTGGATAACTCAGTTTTCCAAAATTGTTGTTCCATCAGTGTATGAACACATGAAATAAACGAGGAAACAAATCCAATTATTTCTTTTTAAATGAGTAGAAACTTTTCTTGTTTTTATTTACTTCTACCTATTCCCACCCACTGCATAGTTTTAATAACTTGTATAACCTGAGCTACTAGACTCAATTTAACATTAGTAATTTCCCATTATATGTCCTTTTCATATATGAACAGGAACTTCAGTATCTATGGAATTGTTGGGTTTTATCTTAGTGCCACAAAACTTGTATTTCTGTGGCGATCTTAGTCACAGATTTTGCCTAACTCAAAACATTCCACCAAATCTTCAGCATAGCTTAATTCTGTGAGAACAGATAATTTATTCTGATAATTTCACAACAGAAATAGTCATATTGCCATAGTAACAAATGTTTGACAAATGTAATCCACATGGAGTCACATGCCAATTATTCAACCTTATTTTTATCTTATGAGGTATACTTTAAGTTCCACCTCCACCAAGGGACCATCCTTCTCCCTCCACTCCACTTCCCTCTGTCTTCTATAATATTTGTGGTTTATGTTTTGCAGTTAAGTCATTGATTATAAGCCAGTTTCTAATATTACTTCATTGTTTGCATGCTTGTCTTATCTGACCAACTAAATGGTAATTTCCTTGATGGCAAAGACCATGTTCAATTTTCTCTGTATAACCACAGTCATCTAGCACGGCAACAAGCACTATGGGCACTGCCTACATATTTATTGCTTGGTTTGATAATATTAAAGGGTAATTTTAGTTGCTAATTTCAAATTTCTTTTCTCATTGAAGTTTGCAAAAGTTGGAAAGAGTATAGCAGCTATCTGAATTCATTTGTTTCGCTATAACAAAATACCCAAGACTGGGTAATTTGTAACGAACAGACATGTATTTTCTCAAAATTCTTATGGCTGAGAAGTTTAAGATCAAGTTGCTGGCATCTTGTAAGGGCCTTCTCACTGTATCATCACATAACAGAAGGCAGACAAGCAAAGAGGGGCAAAGAGAGGCAAAAGGAGGCTGAGCCCACCCTTTTATGACGATGTGACTACTTCCCAAGGCTCCAACCCTTCACAGTGTTACAACGCAAATTAAATTTGAACATGAGTTTCGGAGGGGTCAAACATTCAAATCATAGCTCTGGCCTAGCTCAGATCAGTTATTTATTTTTAATCCTCACACTCAGTACAAAATGACATAAAACATTGACATAGTTGAAAGGTAGGCACCTAACTAAAACAAGAAAGGAAACAAACTCTGTGAGACACAAGAGCATCAGCTTTCTTTACTACTACTACAGTAACAACCACAGCAACAACAATCGGCAGCAACCATAATAATAACTACAACTTTTAATGAATGCCAGACACAATGCTAAGTGCTTGCATTGTCTGAAATAATTCTTACCTCAATCCTGTAGTTAACTGCTATTCTCCCCATTCATAAACATGAGAAAACAGACTTACAGAGAGAAAGAGAGAGAGAGAGAGAGAGAGAGAGAGAGAGAGAGAGAAAGGGAGAAACAGAAACAGTGAGAAAGATTCTATGAATTTCAGGATTATATAATTTGGAATGTTGGAGCCAGGGTTTGAATTACACCTCAGCTTCCTTCTTATTCTCAAAATTATAGTCCACATTTATTGGTTACGTATCATGAAAATACCTAATATCAAATTTTGCTTTTAGATGCAGCATCATATACTGAAAACAAAACACGATTTCACAATAAACAGAAATGGGTTAGAAATTTGACTCTCTTGTAGTTACTGCTGTGTGAACATGGGTATGTTATTTAATCTCCTTGTCCTCAATTTCCTCATCTATAAAATAGGAATTACATTTACATCATAATCCTTTTAGGATAATGAATGTTAATGTACAGAATGTGTTGGCACATGGTAGTTGTTCAATCGATATCAATTATTGTTAAAACAATCATCACTCATTATCATCCTGCCCTCTCCATATCTCAGGCTATCGAGATCTGAATTTTCTGTTCAAGACTCATCTTAAATGACATATTTTTATGCTAATATTCATAATTAGGAGGTGACTAATGTCCCTTGCATCTTAATCTTAATATCTCTTTATTTGTGTTATAGGGTGCTTCTTACATTTTCTCTTTAGTTAGTTATATCTATATCTATGTTCCTCTGTCTCTGAGCTTGTTACTTTTTCAATTTAAAAACTACCTCTTATTTTTCTTCACACTGTCTGCAGCCTTATGTGGTGACTCACTTAGAGTAGGTCTCCAACAGTATCTGACAACTTTGATTGACACAGCACTGTGTATTTGTTAACTGTCATGTTTGCTGAATGACTTAGAAAAACACAACTTCATGTCCTTTCTGCCATTGGCCTCAGCATTCTGATGGTTCATTCTACTGGTGGATTGTATCTGTAGGTACATAGTTGAATCAAGTGGGCAGATGAGCAACACGTTTTAAAATGTCTTTAAAGGAATGAATTCTTAAAATATTCTTATGGTAGGGCTGCGGTTCTCAGTCTTGGTTGATCGAGCTGACACTTGACATAGTTTTTAATAATCAACATTGCTTTGAGTGAAAATGAGTTCCAGTGAGCTAAGGAGAACTTTAATGACCTTTAAAATATTGTATTAAATAAAATACAGGGGAATTGGCATGGCAAGCTGACACTGTTTGAAAGTATTTTATAAGGAGAGAAAAAAGAAGAAAGACTATTCTGGAATCCTGTAAATAGCCAATAAAAATTCACCTTGTCTGTGTATTATCCTAGGAGACACAATCTCATTTACATTTATTAGAAGTAATGATATAGTGTCCTGCAGATAATTAACACAATAAAATGCTGCTAATTTCACAGTGTCATTATAAAATTTGCCAGTTCAAATTAGAAAGTGATTAACCCTCTGAGTGAGGCAATGACATTTCCATTCCCAGTTTGTGAATTAAATTTGAAAGGATGTTTCCTCTAGTTTGAAAGTTCAGCTCTTTCCCCATTCTGGTATCTTCTCTTTACCATGCCTTTCCAAGAATGAAGGCTCAGATTTAGCAAGATAATTTATGACTATTTTGTATCTTAGAAGATTCAAGCTAAGAAAGAAGAAAGAACGAACGAACGAACGAAAGAAAAAGAAAGAAAGAAAGAAAGAAAGAAAGAAAGAAAGAAAGAAAGAAAGAAAGAAAGAAAAGGCTTGTCTTGGAATAGAAATGAAACCGATTTACTTTATTTAAGAGGAAGAGTGAAATTAAGGAAGGAAGGGATGAGAGAAGGGAGGAAAAGAGGGAAAGTGAGAAAGAGGAAAGGAAGGAGGAAGAGGGAAATAGTAGTTTCAGATGAGTGTAATTTCATTAAGTAATGAACTTCTTGTTGGTGCACATAAATGTGAAAATTCTCCATTAACAAGTTGCCTTTAGAATATGCTTCATTTCAGTTAATGGCAGTTACTCCTTAACCTTTGCCCAGACACTACTTCATTCATTTACTGCATATCTCTTCTCCACAACTGATTTTAATTAATTCCTTAAAAATGAATAAATTCATTAAAGGGAAAAGGTGTATGGTGCCCACTTTAAATAGTCTTACTCAACTGAAATCCTCTTAAAGAATATTTAATGAGGAAATAATATTGTAAATGAATGAAATCTTGAGTTAATGATAAAATTGCCCAACCTGTTAAGATAACTATTAATTGAATAAATCTAATGCATACATTTGTAAAGCTGCTAAAAATATGGTGGCAAGCCCATATTCCCTCCTTCACTCCTGTACTTCCTCTAATGATTCAGGGCTAAAGAGTATATAAGTAATGTGTAGGATGCTCTCTTAAAAAGCAGACATTTATTTCCAAAGCACTAGAACTTGCTAGGTATCTTCAAGGAATTAAAATAATGAGAAATGTTCAGAGAGCTATTAAAGACATCATTCTAAGATGGTTGAATTTTATAATTTCCTATATATTTATGAATGCATTTGTTACTGTTGATTCCTTCTTCACGAAGCTGTACAATTTTAACACCGAAATACTCAAAGGATTTTGTCTTAGGACTTATTGGGTTGCAAGTGATCAAACTTTAACTGGAGCCAGTTTTAATACAAAGAAGAAATCTACTTGGCTATTGATCCTGGATCCAGGGCCTCAGAAGAAGGCATTCAGACTCCACCTCTCCATCTTTTAGCTCTCCTTTCCTCTATATGACTTCATTCTCAGGCAGATTCTCTTTACATATGACCCTCCCAGCACCAAGTTCGTATCTTAGCAGCTAAACAACCCTTATGGAGAGACAGCAAGACCCTAACCTGGTTCTCATTGGTGGAGACTAGATCAGGTATAATGCCCTAACCAACCACTGTCATTCTGACTAGCAAGTCTGAGGCACATGTCCACCCTGAGCAGAAGGATCAGTCCTACCCAAACTAAGTGACTAAGGTTGAGGGACAGGAGATTCTCCAAAAGTTAATGGGACATCATTACCAAAGAGGGGAAAAGGCAAAAACAAGGACTGTTGAGCCATTAAAATTAACTGATACCCAAAGCAATTATCTAGTGTAAACCCATTTTCTAACTGAGAAGACTGACATCTAAAGAGGCTATATGTGCATACCTGGTAGTGCCAGAATTCTGGAATCATGCTGAGCTTTAGGCATTCTTCTATCATTCACCTGTGCTTTGGAAAACTGATGGACTAAATGGACTCCACTGTCCTCAATCTGACATCTGGCGACTCTGATTCGGAGTGGAGTATGGGGGCAGTGACTCTGAATGAGCCAGACACCAGCAGCCTTAGTCCCAGCCCCATCATTTAAAAGCCATGTTACTTTGAGAAATTCACTTCTGTTCCTTGGCCTTTAGTTTCTTTACCCATAAAAATAAGAAATTAGTATTAATCAATGGTTTTTGGCCCTTTTATTGGGGTCGAACCTTTTTTAGAAATTAAATATCAATAACCCTCAATTAAGTAGTTCCCGGTCCCTGTGTATTTAACTGATGTATGCTTCTGACTTGGATGCTTTATGAGTGCATCGCTATTCAAAAGAACTTGTTCATCAATGACTAGGAAAATTCTTATAAATGTCACAGCAGCACTCAGTGGGATTGTTACCAGACAATGTTGTAAGTTATATGGAGAGTCATCAATAAAATACCCCATAGAGCATCCCGTCCTCCCATCCTTAACCAGATACCCGGCACTCCCATTTGGGACCTGGAGTTTACACACCGGCACTGGAAGGTTTTCTGTTAGAGTTGTCATTTGTGCTTTTAGGTAAGCAATTTGTGATTATCAGAAAAGTGTCCTTTAGTGGTTCAGAGGGAATTTATCAAAGACTATCTCTGGAACCCCAAAACTCAGAAGGACCTGTGGTGAGAGCATGGGGAGCTAAACTGAGGAGAGAATTGGAGCCAAGTGTCAAGGGTGGGCAGCATGCTGGTTCATATTTTCACTGACAGGAAATAAGCTGTCTCTTACGTGAGCTCTTTGAGAGTTGACTACCTACAACCGGCACAATGGAATCCTTCATTGCAATTGCCTAGAAACAAATACCTTTTGATGCCTGGATTTTTAAGTCACACATGCTTTCCAAGATACATCCCTTTTGTTTGTGAGAGAGTGCCTGCCTACCATACAAATCAAATGTGGGGAAGGGGGTTCATCTCGCTAATTCCCTCTGTGGAACATTTGGGCTCCCCAGAACTTGTTGGGAAGCCAGTGAACCAGATATTCTTTCACATCCCACCAGCTGTAAAGTGTGAAACACAATAAAAAGTGAGCTGTTCTCAAATTCTTAATGTCCATTGGTGGGCAAGCTGAGAAAAGAATTTTCTCACATCTGAGTTTTCATTTACTTAAAGTGCTCTCTTGCTCTTGCTCTCTCTCTCTCTCATACATACACACACACACACACACACACACACAGAATCCTTTATAGTCTTACAAGTAACATCCTAACCCACCACCTAGGGTCATCATTCGATTTTTGCTATTACTAGTTTTTTCCCTTGGTAACTTCACAAGAAATTAAAGTTTCTTTGCTGTATCTTCTGCTGGAAAGGCAGATTGAGGGAAAGTACATATTTAGATCTGATTTGATTACAGCTCCTGCAAAAACCCCATGTGGAGATTATGTCCTGGTGGTATGTTCAATTGCACAACAGAAGGTAGCAAAACAGGCATTTAAAGCTAGTCCCTGATTTATGGGTGAAATCTTCAGAGTGGGAGTGCCTGGGAGCACAGAGTGTAATTGTTGAGTGTGCTGATTGGAAAGATAGGGGAAGAGCGAAAACAAATGTCTGGTTACACAATATTTTTTTAGTGTACTTAAACTGAGACTATTTTGTCCACCGTCAAGGAAACAAATTGCTTAACCGTAATCTATGTAACAATTTCTCCCACACATAGATGTCATTTCACTATTAAATGAGGCTGTTTTCCTGCAAATTTCAGCCCACAGACTATCTTGCCTTAACGAGGAGGCTTTGCCTTTTCATCTCCCTGTACCTACATCATGCCTTCTCCCCATGAAGGTTTTTCTCTCTGTATTACTGTGCACTTAATTTTATGCAATTTTGTAATGATATTACTTATAGTATAATTGTAGCTTAAAATGTATGTATTCTATTAACTAAAAAAACTTGAAACTTATCTGTAAAAGCTGTGCTTACATGAATAAACATTATATCTTTTATCTGATCCTTGGTTGGAGTTAGAAGGCTAGCTCCCCTAATTTCCCTTTCAAACCAGTGAAAATCTAAAGGAAGGGAAGGTTAAATGATGTATTTACATCTTCACTTTTTTAGACAGCCCTTGAACACCAACAGCTGTGTATATAATTTCCTTTTTCTTGGAGTTCAGACAAAACTGGTGAATCGGTTAATACATCTTCTTCATGGTTAGTTTTTTCTTTGAGAAAGAAAACCTATGCTATGCACAATATTAAGCATTTTACAAGCATAACTTTATTTGTACCCCCTTTACATATGGGGAAACCGCCTCTAATTTAACTTGACTGACCTAGAATTAGACAGCCAGCATTTGGATTGGGTGGGTCTGACTCTAATGTCCACACTTGCCCACTGCATCATGGAGCCTTCAGTACAAACCAATTTATTTTTAGTATGACAAATTTACATGAACATTCAGAAAGGGTATTGACTTAAATAGGGTGAGGCTGACTCAAGTATTACGTAAGTGCTGATTAATATCTACCAGTCATGTGACCACAAGACGCATCGTTTCCCTACTTGGAACCTCATTTTTCTCAATAGTGAGTTGAACAAAGCTATAAGATGCCTTCTAGCGCTAACAATCCAACAATGTGTTATTTGATGGAAAGTTTTAGCTTAGACTCCTATACCTAACTGTATAGGAATCTAAAACTGAAAAAGAAAATATGTGAATTCAAATCCTCATGAGTTTATAAACCTAATCTACATTAAGATAATGAGAAGACTCCACTTAGAGAAACAACAGCCAGAAAAAAAGGGTAGAACCCCGTGTGTACCTTAATTTGCTACAGAAACTCCTCCCCACCCCCAGGGGTAAGTTTGAGAGTGAAGTGCAAGATAGTATCATAAGCATTTGCAATGATACAAAGAGCCAAAGATTTTTCATTTATTATTTCACCTGGAGATATTTTTATGCTACCATTGATTTAGCTGCATTTATTTCTGTTTATTGTCCTCTTCTTGGATTGCATTAAAGCTTAGCTAATATACAACTCAAACAAATCAAGAACAAAGGCTTTTGTAAAAATGTTGTAACCATTTCAACTGAGGAACATGCCTGAGTCAGTGCAGCAGGCTGCTAAGCCCCACAGTGGCTTAGTAGCTACTGCTCTGGAGCACTTGGCTCCGATGGCTACTGTTCCAGGTCCTCCTACCTTGATGAGGTTTTAGGGGTGTGGTTGATATAAAATCCAGTAAGTTTTGCACATTGACAGGGAACATGACAGGATATAGAATTGATAGGTTGCAAAAGGGGAAAACAATTTGAACATGGTGTTTCTTGGTTTTGTTTGTTTGTTTGTTTGTTTGAGACGGAGTCTCACTCTGTCACCCAGCACCCAGGCTGGAGTGCAGTGATGTGATCTTGGCTCACTGCAACCTCCGTCTCCTGGGTTCAAGCAATTCTCCTACTTCAGCCTCCCGAGTACCTGGCGTTACTGGTGCCTGCCACTGTGCCTGGCTAATTTTTGCATTTTTAATAGAGACGAGGTTTCAGCAGGTTGGCCAGGCTGGTCTCGAACTCCTGACCTCAGGTGATCTGCTCACCTCGGCCTCCCAAAGTGCTGGGATTACAGGTGTGAGCCACCACACCCAGCCTGCACATGATATTTCTAATTTTCCTGGATGTGATTAGAAGGAGGTTTCCCGGGTGGGAGGAGTAAGCCAAAAGCCCTTAGTAATAGGATGATTAGAGAGATGCAGAGAAATACTTAGTTGGCTACAGGAATTGTTGTAGAGAGAAATGGGCAAAATTTAAAATGTGGAAATGACAATGAGATTAGAAAGAAAAATGGGCAGATAAATTTTTGTTCTGTAGCCGAATCACTGGATATGGAGATCAATTATATAAAGAAGGTGAGAAAGAAGGCATGATCAAAGATGTTTCTGAGGCTCCTGGCTTAGACAACTAAGTAGAGGGTGGTGCCGTGGTATAAGAGAGGGGAAGCAGGAGGAGCAGCATGTATAAGCGACATCTAATGAGCTCAATTTGGGAACATGTTGAGTCTGTGCTAGCCGCAGGTTATCAAAGCAGAGATGTGGAGTGGGGAGGAAGGCTGAACTAGCAATATAAAATTTGGATGTCATTAACATATAGGTAGCAGAAGCTACAGGTATGGAAGAGATCCTCCATCAATGCTAAGTAGACTGAAGCAGGAGAAGGTTTCAGGATAGGACTCTGAGGAACACAGGTATGTTAGATGTGGGCAGAGGGAAAGGTATCTGCAAAGAGAAGTAAAGAATCACTAGGAGGTAGGAGGATAATGGAAGGCAAAGATCAAGAGAGCTTCAAAAAGGTGAAGTGTCTAATGATGAAGAAAAGTCCAGAATAGGAAGGTGAGTGAAATTAGACAGTCTTCACCAATTTTGCAACTTTGACTGTGGACAAGCTTATTCAAGTGCATAAAAATAATGTGATACATGGTGTAGTAGAAAGATGATTGACCTTTCCTTTCCCACCTCTATGGCCTTGGGCAGGTCCTTTAAGTAATTAGAATCTCATATTCACATCTGTAAAACAGGAGCCAAATTAACATTTTTGTGTTTAGAGGACTGATAAAAGAATATACAAATGAAAGAAAAATATTTGCACTTGGCAATATGAAGCAAATGCAGGGTAGACGTCTTGGTGGTTATTGATATGGTGTACACGTGTGTACGCCTAACTTAGCACATTTTTAAATGACTTACATCTTGCTGACATGAAGTATGAGCTCTCTGAAAATAGGTACTATTTTTTGGTAACATATATATCATCTGGTAGATGCCAAATACTTAATTAAACCTTTCCATGATGATAACCATTATTAGAACGAATAAACCAAACTCTAAAGTAAAAGCTTAATTGCCAGGCTGTCCGAAAAAATAAGTTAAATTTGGCTTTTCCCACCCTAAGCAGGTATTTGGCAGCAAACATTTCCGTTCGAAAAGAGAATAATGTACACTGTGAAGACTTCCAGAAAAGCAATGCTCTCCCATTCAGAAATAATACAATTTTTGCAGCTGTTTCTAGATTCCAATCCAATTAAAGCTCTACTTAAATTGTTCTCTCCTCATTCTTGATTGGTATGGAATGCAATAATGCCTGGCAATTGTCCATAGCAGGCATTCAAGGTAATGAATTTCTTAGAATCCCATTCCTTACCTATAATGAAAATATCACCCACCTATCTCACACAAGCAAGATGCTAAATTAGCCATGAAGATCTTGGCAGCATTTGCAGAAATGGGTAAAACCAGCACCGGAAGCTGTGGCTTGCTAACTGCTTTGCATTCTTCATTATGGGTGAGCACTGAACAGACATGTATTCCATAAATACTGATTCTTGTATCTAAAGAAGGTATAGCATCTTCCTCAGATTCCATGTCGTTACTCACAGTCATTAAGTCTAAACTTGGAGAAGGTTAGAGTTATCATTTTTCTACCATGATTGGAAAGTTATTTATTCAAACGACCTGGTAAAAATTAATAACTCTGTAACTTTTTAAATACCAAAACCCAGCAGTAGCTTAAATGTGCAAAGTATCAAACCATGCTTGATTTAAGGTCTTAACTCTGGTTTCTTATTTAATGACCCTTCCTTCCTGACTTGAGCAATATCAGATACAATCACAAGAGATAATAAAAACTCGCAAGAAAGAGTAAAGGGTGAGATATTTGGCATCTGGGATGGGACTCTGAACCTATACTATATTCCTAATCTATCAAAAATAAAATAAAAAAGGAGGAGGAGAAAGAAGAAATAAAATAAAAATGCAGAGATTAATTTGAAAATTTGCAAAATTAACATACCACTAAAGAGAGATAATAACTAAAAGCCACTGTTGGGGCTTTTGGAGCATTAATGAATACTTTTTGAGACCTTTTAATGTTCTCGGAATGAGACTGTCACATTCCATGATTATTTCTTACAGAAATTCAACTGCTGCTTCTAACTGTTGTAAAATAGTTCCTGAGGAGTTCCTCAGTGCTAGGCACTCTGCCATGTGCTCTGCATATAGAAATCAACCAGACGTTTGTTTGATTTATCACCATTATGTAAAGCTGTAGGGTGTGCAGCATAAGGAAGGGAAGGGTAAATTAGGGACCTGGAAGTTCCGTCATGGGTAATCTACAGCACTCTGGAGAGTTAGGTTCCATGCTAGGTTGTCAACCATTCTAAATGAAAGAACAATAGACTCCAATGAAAGAACTTGAAGAATGTACCTGATACTTTTCAAAGTAGTAATAAAGTGAGTTTTAAGTAAGGGGAGTAGATAGTATACATATATTTTCATGCTCCGAAAAAATCCTTAAAAAAGCATGTCTTCTTCACTTATTTGTAAATAAGCAAACTGATTCAGGGTTTTAAGCAACTTGTTCAAGTTCCCACAGTTGTGTGTGGCTGTATCAACCACGACTATTTTGATTCAAGCGAATGAAAGAAACTTGATTTAAAACATATCGGGGAGCAGGAAGACTCGTGGTTTACTTAACCAAACTCGGAGAAGAGTGGAAGTGCAGCTGGTCCTCAAGGATGACTAGAATCAAGTTTAAATGCTACCAGAGTCCCTCCCTCAGTCCCAATTCCTATTATTTCTGGCTTCATGCTTTCATATAGCTCTCCCTCCTTGGAGTTAGAAACATGGCTATTTGACAACTCAAGTTTGCAACTCCAAAAACCACCTGGGTGTCAAGTTAAAATTTTCTTAAGGAAATGCAGTGATTGGTTCAACCTAGATCTGATGCCCATCCTTGGACCAATCAATGATCCAGGGTGCTGGGATATAAGTGAACCACTTGAGTTAAGAATCAGGTAACTGTGGCCAATGGTGTAGGGGGCCTCTAAGATGGTAGAAACTTCTTTTCAAGCCACCACTGTGAACTGACAAAGACCAGATGTCAATTACAATTTTTCGTCACCTACATAATTGCTTCCAAAGAAAAAAACCAGATCTGTGTCAATCAAGTCATTTAAATTTTCAGTAGGGCAATAGGAAAGAAAGCTGCCTACGTTCAAATTCTGGCTGCATAACTTATTAGCTGTGTGGTCTTGGACAAATTACTGAATGCCTCCTACTTAAGTTTCTCATCTGCAAAATTGTAGTATTAATGTTACTTACTTCGCAGAGATCTTGAAATAGCCCCAAACTGAATTTCGCCTCCTTTCCCCTGAAACCTGCACTTTCTCACAGCTTCCCTTTGTCAATTAACGGTGTCAACAATTCCTCAGATTTCACGTTCAAAATCTTAGAGTTATCTTTGAGGCTTCCCTTTCTCCCACATCTTATTTTCAGATGGTCTTCTACTTGCTATTTCATCTTTCAAGATGCCTTTTATAGTTATCACCACCACGTCACATGAGGCCCAACCAATATTTATCTGGAGTATGGTTGTAGCCTCCTAACAGGTCTCTCTTCTTAGAAAACCTAAACTCTTTGATCCAGTTTTGACAGCTTTTCCAGGTGACTCGTTCTCTTTGAAAATACTCTTCAACTCACTAATCTAAATAAGAAAAAGACAAAATTTTAAGTTTTCTGTCCTCCTATATCATTTGGTTTTTGGTTTCTTGAAATTCTTAACTTTAGAAAAAGACTGGATGTTGGATTAATAAGTATATATGATGCTTTTAAATAAACTAATGCTTTTAATATAGTATATATGCCTAAATATTTTATACTTAATAAAAATTTGATTTTATAAAATAATGTATGTGCCATGTTATTATTTTATACATTTGTTTAGTATATATAATTAAGACTATATCAACAGCATTATTTTATAAATAAATTATAAACATATTAATGGAAATGTACATGATGTTAATATAGTTTATTATAAATTATTTATTCAAGGGATTCATTCTAAATTATTTTTCTTTTATTTGCAAATAATTTTCTATCAGTCAAATTTTGCTTTGTTTTAGTTAAGTGGGATTTGAAATACTGGACTGGGGAGAAGGAGTTATACAATTTTTAAAACAGAGCATCATATCATACCATGAATGTGCTTGTTAAGAAGATGCTGATTATATTGAGATCAGTACATTGGATGGGATGAAAGCCTGGATAAAGACTTAGCAGGTAAATGTCAGGTGAATTACCAAATGGAGAAAGAGCATCACACTACTTTTGTTCTTTTTTTTTTTAATCTTGTTTTTTTCAAATAAGATACATGCTAAAACTCTAGTTCTTTCTTAATTGATGACAAACTAGAAAAAAATCAGAGAACTTTGAGTTATAAATGTTGAAGGGCAACAGAGTACATTACTTGAATAATTAGAAAAGAAGGAAAATAATTGTCTTTTGAGGCTGTGAGATTTCAAACTGTGGTGAGAAATAGACTGCATAGATGTATAACATCCCTGGCACTAATTTAGAAAATATACTATGAGTATTTATGTATTCTCAGAATTATTTAAAGTGGTTTCAGTGTGGGTTTGTACATTTTAAACACAAGTAATTTATACCACTTGAAAGTTGAAAAAAAAAAACTACAAAAAAACCTTACCTATTGTTTCAAAATGCTGTATTTTTTTAAAATTTTGCCGTAAGTTGTATAACATCCTCTTAAATATGTAAGTGTTCAGCAAACATTTATACTTTCCTGTGCTCATTAAAATTTCACTTTTCATAGTAAATGTCATTTAATTTAAGCCTTGTTAATATTAAACAATGTAGAGTAAACATGAAGCAGATAAGAATAAGTTTAGAAAAGTATGCTATTTTTGCTATCTTCTCTTAGTTGCAGATAATGTAGCATGTTGAATACCTTCTACTTATGTAAAAGTACATAGTTTTGTATCATTCAAACCTCCCTTTCATAAAGTGGTAGCAAATGATTGACCTGCTTTTCATCCAATAACTGCCTTTTTGGTTAACTTCTTATTAACCAGATACTGAAAATCAAACCAGCCTCTTTTGTATTCTAAAGAGACACACCACACACAAATGCACACACTCAGACACACAGTCAAACACACGTCACTGTACCCCAATAATGTAAACAACAAACAAACCGAAGTTAAGAATCACTTGGTGATTTTGAAGTCAATGACTTCCATGACCACTTTTTCTCATCTTCAGTTTCAAAATAAGTCTACATATGCTCGTGACCCTTTCCAATATCAGGTCAGGGTCTAATGGTTTCTAGCTGTAGCAGACACACATCTTTTGATTCTGAAGGGCATCATTATATGAAAAGACAGTTGCTATATGAAAAACTTCAAGCTGACCATGGTTTCTTATTTTACATGGGTTATGTGACAGTTGATCTACTGCAGGGTGATATGTGAATAGGCTGCATGAAGAGTTAAAAATGACTGAGTAGAGTACCTAAATTATGTTCTCTTTCTGATATTAAGTTACCACTTGTCTGTAAACTATAGGTATACTTTTCTTTGAAGGCAAAGGGGGTTAAGATAAAAGAAGAGTATATGGAGAGCTTCTGCTATATTTGTAATGTTTCATTTCTTTTAAAAAATTATGAAGCTAAATATTAAGATTTGACAGGACTGGATGATGAACACCTAAGTTTTGCTATATTATACTCTATATTCTCTACCATTATAGTTTTCTATTTGCTTAAAATATTTTATTCTGAGGAATTAATAGAATTTTCAACCTTGACAAAAGGTTTCTAGGTGCTGAAAAATAAAATCCCAGCTTCTTAGCATGGCAAGCAAGCTTGTCATTATGTGGCTCTGCTTGCTCCTCTGCCCTCACCGCTCTCCCTTTGGCCTCTCTGGAATTAGTGACTCATTAACAGTTTCTAAAAGAGACAAGGGACTGCATTTCACCTCTTTATATTCTCAAAATATCCCCATCCCAGTCCGTTTGGTAAACTCCTATTCCCACTGTAAAACCTCGGTTAGGCATCATCTCTGTAAAGGCCCATGTGACTCTTCCCCACAGAACTGCACTGTCTTTGCACCTGCAAGAAGCACATTACTGCACTGTGTTTTCGTATATTTGTCTCCTCTAGACAATGAATTCCTTATACGCCAGAGTTATTCACTCCTAGCACTGTCTGGCACAAATTTTTAAAAATTTTCATTAGTTATTATTTCTAATTTTTAAAGTAATGGATTCCTATTTTAAAGATTTCAACAGTTTGGAAATGTATAAGGTGAAAGTATGTCCTCTTTCTCATTCCCAACTTCCTATACCAACTCCATGGTTAGTAGTGTCTTATTTATATATCTAGAAGCATTATTTGCATATACTAGGATATAAGGATATAAACTAACATATGAATACATAAAGGCTCATAATCACTTTATATAAAAATAGGAAAGTGAACATTGTATATAATGTTCCCATATATATACACATATATGTGTGTATATATACATACATACATATGTGTATATATATACACACACAATGTTCTGCATCTTGATTTTTTAAAAAAATACAACAAATTGCATCTTACTTTGTCTTCTATTTATATTAGTACCTATAGATCTTCATTATGCTTCTTAAAACCTCTAGATATCCCATATTATGCATGCAATTTAGGGGGACTTAAGAAGCAAGTAACACACAACCTGGTTGAAACTGTAAAGAGGATATAGAGGTTCATTAATTGGGAAGAACAACCTTGGGACTGGCTTGATTCAGCAATAAACACCATCATCAAGAACTTATTTTTATCACTCTGCTTGGGATTCCCTGGTATTAGCTCTATCCTTGGATGGCTTCTCTCATGGTGGAAACAAATTGATATACAAAGACTAGGTTTCACATCTAAAGTCACACTCCTGAGAACAATAGAGTATGAAAATGCATGGTTTTCTTCACCCTCACCAATGCCAGATTTATCATTGAAACACAAGCATGTTGTTATTGCATATTGTTGATCAGAGAACTCTTGAATTCAGAACTTTCTGGTACCTTGTAGTACCAGAGATGAGTGTGAAAAAAATAGATTGATATATGGTCAAGATAATGGTGTTGATAATGGAGGTAAGAAAGTTTGGATCCAATTAATAGTTATACAAGAAGCTTGAGATATTTCATCAATTTGAATTAAAGGTCAGAGGAAAATCAGATTGCTGTCAATATGGGAAGTATCTTAAAGAGGAGAGACAAGAAGTCCCACATAAAAAGTTTTCCTGGCCAGGTGCAGTGGCTCACACCTGTAATCCCAGCACTTTGGGAGGCCGAAGTGGGCGGATCACTTGAGGTCAGGAGTTTGAGACCAGCCTGGCCAACATGGTGAAACTTCACATCTACTAAAAATACAAAATTAGCTAGATGTTGTGGCAGGGGCCTGTAGTCCCAGCTACTCCGGAGGCTAAGGCAGGAGAATTGCTTGAACGTGGGAGGCAGAGATTGCAGTGAGCCGAGATTGTGACACTGCACTGGGTGACACTGCAGCCTGGGTGACAGAGCAAGACTCCATCTCGAAAGAAAAGAAAAACAAAAAACAGTTTTCCTTTTCCTTTATCTTCCAGCTGATGCTTAAAACATGACCATAAAATATCTGATCCTTCATTTACAAAGAATTTTGTTAAAATTTTGATGTATTTGAAAAGGTAGCAGAGTGTATCATTGTGTGTCAAGGATAGTCCACTATGGGGAATGAAGCATCAGACAACAGGGAGCGAAAAATGATCCCCCAAGGATGGCTGTACAGGTGGGGCCGGGGAGGAAAATGCAGGGATCAGCTGAGATGGCCTACCAGGAAGGGAAGTTTTCCAGTCTTAAGGGACTTTTTCAGAGTTTGTTCTAAAGTTGGAGTTGAAACGTTTAGTCTGAAGTCTTCAGTATAGTAACTATGAATTCAGTTATATCCGAAGAGAAAAAGTATCGTCACTCTTGGTACCAGGGTGTGGGTGCTGGGGTGGGTTAGAGAAGATGGAAGCTCAGTGCTCTATGAATAAACTCAGAAACATTTTTTTTAAATTAAAAAACAAAATATTTCAGCTCAAAGAAAATTTCAGATTGGTTACATATATATGTATATGCAGACAAGTTTGGACCATCATATTCAGATTAATTATACACCACACACATACACACACACAGAGTGAGAGAGAAAGAGAGAGAGAGAGAGAAACAGAGAGAGAGAGAGGTGAATTTAGGACTCTAAATCATGGCAATTGGCTAATAATGTTAGTAATAATGAACAGACTTAAATTCTAAGTTAGGGACTCCACTCCAGGGATGATAAAAGGCATTACAGGCCTACAATTACACCAGCAAAGATCTCACTTTGCTAGTATGAACTAGGTGTGGCCCTGCCCCCAGGCAGTGAAACAGACTCAAGTACCTACCTGTAAGCATAGCTTCAATGCTTGTCTCCACAATGCAGGCATGTTTGGAGTATTAATAAGATGGTATCTGTAGGGAATTTTAACTCTGAAGAAAGGCCAAAAACAACCTCAGTGCTGTGTTATTACCATCCTGTGAATCACTCAACAGAATTATAACTAATGCTGCCATGGTGAGATTCTGGAACCTCTACCACAACATTGAAACTCTGGACTTGACTTTGGTAGGCTGAAGTTACTCTTTCATTACAACTCTCATCCATTTTTCTATTGTGCATCAAAGGTGACTGTTTCACCAATGGCAAACTTTCACAATCTCTTCTTGCTTCCCTCCCCAACTGGCCTCAGGAGAAGAATCAGGCATAGACAGAGAAAACCTTCTATTCTCAAAGAAGAGGGAAACTTCTGAATGTAACTAATCACACCATAGCAGCCAAGTGGCTGGAAGCACCAAGAGAATTACAGGAAAGCATATGGGACACGGAAGGTCAACTGGCAAACATGCCTGGCAGACATGGTTTTGCAATCAAGCTAAAAAAAGCTGCAGCTCTCCACTTTAACTAAGATTTTGCTAAGAGTCCAAGTACTGCTTCTCACTTAGTGGGACTAGGAGATAGCTAGCTCCAAACTTCTTAGAAATCTTTCCCTCCATTCCCCATCAAAAATATAGGGGTTCTTATCAAAATTAAATATATTAAATTGAATATGTGTTGTATATAGTCAAAATGTAAGAATTCAACAATCATTTATTCACATAAGTTTTTATTAAGTCAACGACACATTATTGTGGACATATTTCATGCTAGACTCTGAATTAGGTATTGGAGATGCAGGAATGTATATGACCCTACTGTTGATGATGTTCAGTATAGCAACAGGGACGTAAGTAAACAGGTAAGTACAATGCAGAATGGTCATGGCAATGATAAGGCATGCCCAGGACACATTGGGATAACAAAGGAAAGGCACTCAGGCCAGCCTGTGGCTGTATAGTGTATAGGCACATTTGTATTTATGTATGTATGTATGGGCAGGCTGTAGACTGTGGAGGAGGGCAATTCAAAGAAGGCTTCTCAGACCTGGCAATTCTTTATATGTCCTGCAGAAAATGAACAGAATTTATCCAATCAAAGGGGGCCTGAAGAATGGACAAGGTTGGTAAGTTGTAGGTATATAGGTCCAGTGGTGTAAGCCAACAGTTTCAGGACCTTACAGCTGGTTCTGAATGAACAGAACATTCAATGCATGTGGTGCAAATTGGGAGATAAAAGTAAAGAAGAAAGTAAAGAACATATAAAGTGTTTTGCATGCAAAACTAAGGGTTTAGAGTTTTATCCTGATAGCTATAAGGGTTTTTAAATCATTTAAATATTAGTCTGCTGACACAAAGACAAGTTGGAAATTGTCCCTGGAGGCAGCAACCAATTAGGAGGCTGCAGTCTTAATAATCTTCATCCAGAGGAGAAGAGAAAGATGCCCAAATGGGAGCAGTCAGAGTGGAACTGGTAGGGAGAAGAAAGAGTTGAGAAATATGTAGAAAATTATTTATATAGACAATGTCAGAGAGCTGCTAAAAAAAAGGAGGGATCTAAAATGACTATTACATGGTTGCTTTGGATAACAGAGTTAACATGTTGCCTTTACCTGAAATGCTAAAAATAATAAAGAATAAAATTTGGAGTCTGAAAATAATAAAGTGGAAATGAAGAGCTAGTGGCATGGGATACAAGGGAGTTGAGATTTCCATGCCGTAGAAGTCTACTGGGGGATCAGCAGTATCAAGTACACTTGAAATCAAGTGTGTGCATAAGGCTACTGAAGAGGAGTATATAGAATGACTAGAGAAAAGGGCTAAAAGGGAAACTATCGAGAACATCACATTTAGTAAGTAAGTAAAGACAGAGGAGTATATGATGAACATTAAGAGGCAAAGTCCAACAGGTAGAAGGAAAACCAGATTAGAGTACCACTCTTTGAAGCCAAGAGAGTAGTTTCATGGAGGAAGTGGTTAACAATGCCCAATGTTGCCAAGGAGTCAAATAAGACCTTCAAGGAAAAATGTTCTTTAGCCATTGTAGAGGCCCTTGGGGTCCCTTCCCAGAACAGCTTCATGAAAGTGGCAGTACAGATATGGTGGAGGAATAAAGAAAGTAAGCTGCAGATGCCTGCAGAAAGTTCCTAATTGTGACTCTACATACTTACCATACACACATACTTGACTGTACACAAACATTTAATTTTAATGCAAATGAGAACAGTTATTATTGTTCAATTGACCCAGGAATTTTGATAAAAAAGATGTAGGAGACCACTTCTCAGATGGCTCCTAGTTATCCCTACCTCGTGGTCTTCATGCCTTTGGGTAATTTCCTCTGCTTGAGTGTGGCTGGAATGAATGATGTGCTCCTCGTCCATAGAATGCTACAGAGGCGACGGGATGTTACTTCTGAGATTCAGTAAATCTCGGAAGAACATGGCTTTCATCTTGGGGGTATTCTCTGTCTCTGCTCCAGCTCTGGGGGAAACAAGCTTTCATGTTATAAAGAGCCCTGTGAACAGGCTTGCATGGCAAGGAAGTGGTATCTCCAGCCAAAAACCAGGGAGAGCCTGAGGCCTGCCAGCAGCCTCATGACTGAGTCTGGATATGGATCAGAGGGCTGCCAACAGTCATGTGAATGAGCTTGGAAATTGATCCTCCCCTAGTTGAACCTTGAGATGACAGCAGCCTTGGCCAGCTCCTTGACTGCAGCTTTGTGCGAGACTCTGAACCAGAGGCACTCAGCTAAACTACATCCGGATTCCTGACGCCCAGAAATGCTGAGACTGAAAATGTTTGTTGCTTTAAGTCACTAAGCTTTGGTGTAATTTGTTACACAGCACTAAGTAACTAACGCATAGGATAAACATCAGGTGTTTATGTTCATCAAAATCAATTTTCCTATCTTAGCGTGTGCCTCCAGCTATAATCTCAGCCATGAGCGATTATATTTCAATAACAGGACTTTTTAGGGACACAGTTTACTTCATCTTTTTTTTAAATACAAAGTAACAAAAGTCTCCTGCTTAGCCAAAAACCAACAGCAATTACAGAGTTTTTAGTATTTCTTAACACTGCCATCATGCATGTGCTCCATTCATAATTGAAGGCTAGAAATGCAAAAGAGGTCATCATGGTTCATTCATTCCCTGCCAGCCTACGGAACAGAACCCAGCCATTATTTCATTGCCTTCCTAGTGATTAATTCATCACATCTGTCTCTCCTACCCTCTGCTTTCCTCAGCTGGCATCTTGTGCTTTCTGTTTACTAGACTCAGAAATGCCATGTCTCCTAATCCTCCAATCCTCATGTATAATCCTGTGCTCAACTCAAATGTTTCTTGATTGTATTGGATGTTATCACATCCTATTGACTGCCTGGAGTTTGCTGTTATCTCCAGAGGGTGTTCATCCTTTTGTAATTAACAGCTTATTTGATTCAATGGTAACAGAGGTCAGGCTGTGTGTATTTTACCATTCTGAGTTTGCAGGGGTATTTGCCCTCCCCTTTGATATCTTTATTTTAATTACTTCTGAGATTTGTGTCTGTATCCGTAGGATGTGGAGTGTCAGTTATTTTAAATATTTCTTTTCTTTTTAATATAGTTTGTGACTACTTCATTCACTCTGGAAAGATGCTGTGCCAGGTTTATCAAGCATTTGGTTTGTTTCTTATTTTTATTTATTTATTTTGGTTCAGCTCCACTATCCTCTGTCCTTAACAACCAAATTTCAGTTTGCATATTTTGATGCAGACATCACAAAAGGCTAGTTGAAGCTCTCCCAGGTAGAAGTTAAAATAAATATCGGGAGGTCAAATATATATATTTTTGTGTACTCGACATCTTGTTTCTTGCCATATTCTGAAACATAAAATGCAATATGAATAAATGTGATTGGCTTTTATAACACTTACCAAAACTTTCTGCAACTACATAAGGAATCTTGTAGGTCAGTGAACAGGAAAGACTTCCTTTAGGTACAAATGATGAAGGTTATTTGAAAATTTAAAAAGAAACAATAGTTCCATGATACCTGTTGTTGGTATCAGTCATTTGGCTAAAGATAATAAATATTCTTCATTAAAAGTTTGCAAGAAAGCAATATCAAGATCCATGCAAAATACATACTACAGAAACAATTGCAGCCATCCAAGAAACAAAAATGATCTCCCCCTTTATCCCAAAGATAGCAAAATTAAATATGCTTCTAGTTTATTACAGTAACCAGTGCCATATTTTGTCTTCAATAAATTTGGGTTTTGTGTTTGGTAAAGACCAACCTGATCATTCAAAGATGGGTACACAGATTTGCAAATGGGTATATTTAATTTTGTGATCAATTCATGTGATTATCCTAGAACATTAGGCAGGACTTATCAGTTGACTGGGGCATAGAAACTTAAAAGTGGTGGCCTGGCATGGTGGCTCATGCCTGTAATCCTACCACTTTGGGAGGCCTAGGCGGGCAGATCTTGATGTCAGAAGTTCGAGACCAGCCTGGCCAACATGGTGAAACTCCGTCTCCACAAATAATACAAAAATTAGCCGGGTGTGGTGGTGGGCACCTGTAATTCCAGCTACTCGGTAGGCTGAGGCAGGAGAATCATTTGAACCTGGGAGGTGGAGGTTGCATTGAACCAAGATCATGCCATTGCTCTCCAGCCTGGGCAACAGGGTAAGACTGTGTCTCAAAAAAAAAAAAGAAAGAAAAGAAAAGAAAAGAAAGAAAGAAACTTAAAAGTGGTGATGGGGAAATCCAACCAGTTAAACAACAGCTTGAAAGAAGAAAAGCCTAAACGTCCAATGTTAGAGAAGGCCACGGCCATGATTCCAGGTTGTCGGGCAAGTAATGAAAAATTGGCTACGTAGCCCATAAGGGTGATGAATATACAGATATGCTGACTCAGCTTCCCCAATGTACCCGAGATGAAGACAGCATAATGACATCTGATTCATATATTCTCATGTAATAACTTTCTAGGCAGCTGTAGCATTCTCTAGGGGGCCACCCAACTGACTCCTTCTTCCAAAATATTAACTAGATAATAGCAAGAGCATTTTTATATTCAAATTGCGCCATCAGTAATATAAATGAACTATATTTCCTAATTCCATTAGTTCCCTGGATGTTGCTAACATTTTAAGGTAGTCAAATTACATGCAAAACCAATTAAAATGTGTGATTAAATAGTGTGATACTGGTGCATCAAAATAATGGAACACATTAGAAAGTTCAGATACAGATTGTAGTTTAAAAGGAATTTAGTATATGATAAAGGAGACAAATTCAGGAGGAAATGAAACTGTTTAGAGACAGAGTCTCACTCTGTCACCCAGGCTGGAAGAATTCAGTGACATGAACACAGCTTCCTGCAGCCTGGACCTCCCCTCCTGAGCTCAAGTGATCCACACATCTCAACCTCCCATGTAGCTAGGACTACAGATGCACCAAGCATGCCCAGCTAATAATTGAATATATTTTGCAGGGACGGGGTCTTACCATGTTGCCCAGGATGGTCCTGAACTCCTGGGCTCAAGTGGTCCTCCATTTTCAAAAACAGTTTTGGAAAATTTGAGAAAAATCATGAGTCTCTATGGAGTATTTTCAGATATTATATTAATGGAGAATATCATATCTCACTTCAAGCTACTTGGAATTTCAGATCATTTAAAAGGAAGAACATTTGAGGGCAATTAGGTCAAAAGTTTCTTTTAGAGACTAGAAAGCAAAGAGATAAAGTGATTTGTCCAAGATAATACAGCAGTGTTGATAGGTCTAGAGTCTAACTCTAGACTCATGTTGTGGGACACAGAGATCCCAAGCATGGGGGACTTTCTTTTGAGCCACACTATTTTCAATGACAGTTATATATCAGGAAGTGCTAGGTTTTCTGATTTGGCTAAATAAAAAGCAAAGAGGAGAAAATATCTATTTCACATTTCCCAAAATGAGTTCCTTGAAGCACCAGAAACACTTTGCTAAAAACAAACAAGCAAGAAAAGAAAACAAGACTTTCATGGTTAAATTCGTTGGAGCACATGCTACATAACTTTCTCAAAGTCACATAAAAACTCTCAGAAGTCCTGCAATAATGAAGTTGGCTTAACTTTATTTAATGTAGCATTTCCCCATTTTCCAAAGATCTCTTTTATATAACATCTATTAATGCTGCAGAGAAGAACACACTACAGGCAACTGTTCTGGATTTAGGCTAAAGAAAAATAATTGCTGGAAATAGACAAGGAAAGAAAGTAGGAGTGGGCAGGCGATTAATGTCCTGTTCTTCCCAAACTCTTTGAATAATTGCTTCAATCCTCCATTTTACTTGGTAGTTCCAGGCCTATAATTAGGTGTGTTCTTGTGCCTCTTTCAGCAGCATGGGGCTGAGCAACAGGCCTGCTACCTGCAGTTTGGGACCTGTTCAGGTTCTGAACTGAGCATCCATGGACAGGGAGTGTGTTAGCATCCCCAGCCCTCCAAACATGGGATTTGGAGCTAGTCACAATGACACAGATTTCCCTGAGTCATAGCTTGTTATGCCTCCTCACTATGTTGACTGAAGTCCTTCAAGGGTCTTTACTTCCATTTGATGTATGGTGTGAGTTTTATCCAGAACCCTACATGTTCAGGAATCTCTGTTTCTAGGACTGCAACCACCTACCAGATTCTTTTCACGTGCCTAACTTCCCTTTAGACATTGGCTAGGGTCTAACTATGAACAAATAACTATCAATAGAGCTTATATTTATTGAGCATTTGCTATATGTCAGACATGGTTCTAAGTAATTTACATCACATAGAGCATACCAATTTCATGCTTTCAATACACACTTTGTGCCAGGTACCGAGCTAAGTAATACAACCAAACTAGAAATGGCTCCCGCTCTCATGAAGCACAAAACATAAGGGGATAAAAAGATGTTATTCAAATAATTATATGCATACAAGATCATAACACAAATGAAGAAATCATCAGAGATAAGTAATATGAAGAAAAAATATAGGGTTCTGTGAAAATATATGTTAGGCATCTGAACAAGTTAGGAGGACTGAGATGGGTACTTTGATGGAAAAGTCAAATTTGAACTGAAATTTAAAGGATGGTGAACAGCAAAGACAGTACGAGCAAAGGTCTAAGGTGGCTGTGGACATGGCACATCCTGGAGAGCGAAAAAGCAGCCATTTGGGCTAGAGCTCAAAGAAGGGAAAGATGACTTACAAGATCAGAGAGATAGGGTCACGTGTTACAAGGATTTCAAGACCATGCTTAGGATTTCATGCTGTGAGTAATTGGAAGCCACTCCAAGATAACCTGACACAGATTTTTAAAAAATATCACTCCTCTATAGCATGAAAAACTAATTGGAAGGGGATGAGAGGAGATGAAGGAAGATGATGAGAAAACTACTGCATGGCCATGCAACACTGATGCTAGCTTAGGCTAAGTGGAAACTAAGAAATACAGATATTCAAGAGATGTTTAGGAGGCAAGATCAGCAGAACTCGGTGATGGATGGGATGTGGAGAGTGAAGAGGATATCCCAAGGATGACTTTTAGGTTTGTGGTCTGTGTGCTTGGGTGGATGAAATGTCTCTCATTGAGTACAGTAGTCAGGCTATTAAGTACTAGTTGCTGGAAAGAAAATATCAGGGACTTAACTAAGTAAATATTTATTTCTCATTCACAATACATTAGGGCATTCATTAGATGGCCATTCATGAATGCCAGATCCTTGTATCTTCTGGGGTCTTGAGAGACGCCTACACGGATCTTTTGCTTTTAGCGAGCCAACAAGTGAAGATCGCACAGGAAGTTTTAAGGCCAAGACTGGAGTTGGCGTACTGCTGTTCACAGTCCATTCACCATTAATATGTCTCAAGAGAGATGGGAAATAAAGTCTTCCTCTGTGTCCTGGCATTGGTGAGCTTCTAGCCAATCTGCTCCTCTGAGATTGAAAACAGTGGAGGTGGATCCGATTTGGGAAGGATGGTAGATATTAAGCCTGTTACCAATATTCTGGTTTTTCTCCCTGCGAGTACGTGGTAGAATTGTATTTTTCTGATCATTTGAATTCAGCATGGCAGAGTTTGACCAATGGCATGTGCAGAGCAGTAACATGTGTTATTCGTGGGATGGAAGTTCTGAAGAACCCTGCCACAGCAACCAGTGATGTTCCTGATGATGGAGGCTCTGTCCGTCGGGGTCTTCAAGTGAGGATGCCCTGGAGCAGAGCCCTCTGCCTATCTAAGATGGGCAGGTAGCACAAGAGAGAAATAAACTTTCATGGTTTTAAGCATTGAGATTTTATGGTTGTTTGTAGTTGCAACATTACCTAATGTATCCTTACTGAGAAGAGGTAAGATTATGAGGTTTTTTAAAATATGAAAATTGTGAGGTATCTTTTAAAAATCAAAGACAGGATTTTGAGAAGATCATTAGGCATATGAGTCTAAAACTCGTAGGTCAGGGTTAAAGGTGCACATTTGTATGTCATCAACATATCACTTAATACTCCTTACAATTTTAGAAGGTGAGTATTATTATTATTATTTTATGTATTAAAGAACCAAGGCTTGGATTATTGCCTAAATTCATTCTTGCCATACTACTAAGGGGCTGAGCCAGGACTGGCTTTCAGATCATACTGATAAACATGATCGTTTCATTTCTTTTCTCTTCAGCTTGCAATCTTGGTGCACTCTCATGAAATAGTTTTTTATACAGACCTGCCTAGCTGCCTTCATTCCTAGAGTACCCTTTCTGGACATAATCCAGAGGGTAGTTGAGAATCTGGGGAAGCAGATGGAAAGCTGATGATTCAGCATGTAATCCATATGGTATTTGTGTTATGGCATACAGATTAACAGGATAGGCGAGGCGAAGGTGGGTAGAGGGTCAGTGAGCAACAGGCACCCAGTAGGAACTCTATGTAGGAGTTTATAAATGGGCTAGATCATAACTTGAAGAATACAAAAGTGAATGGCCATTAAATAAAGAACCACAAACTCTACTCTAGGGGTTTTATTTTTAACTACTATTGTAAATTTTTTTTTCTTTCCTTTTCTTTTTTCTGTGCAGTGTATTAGGGCAGGTACATGAATGACTGGGACTTTTTTCTAAGTCGAGGTGCTGATTAAATTGTCTGTGAGGCCGGGCGTGGTGGCTCACGCCTGTAATCCCAGCACTTTGGGAGGCCGAGACGGGCGGATCACGAGGTCAGGAGATCGAGACCATCCTGGCTAACACGGTGAAACCCCGTCTCTACTAAAAAATACAAAAAACTAGCCGGGCGAGGCGGCGGGCGCTTGTAGTCCCAGCTACTCGGGAGGCTGAGGCAGGAGAATGGCGTAAACCCGGGAGGCGGAGCTTGCAGTGAGCTGAGATCCGGCCACTGCACTCCAGCCCGGGCGACAGAGCCAGACTCCATCTCAAAAAAATAAATAAATAAAAATAAAAATAAATTGTCTGTGAAAGGTTCATAGTCAATAGTCAAACGGAGGTAGGATTAACTTTGTCTTTGTCTGTCAGAGCAAATTCTAAAGTCATTGTACAGGGATGAGACCCTCATCTCCTGGGTAATAAGTCAGCCCTCTTTTTCTGTTCAAACTTCCTATAGCTACCCCTTGCTACATTGATTACATTTAAATGATAACATCCTCTTAACTGACTCCTGAAGCAACGGATGAATCAAGTAACCTGGACAGATCTCAAAAATGGGAGACCACATGCAAAGGAAACTACGCTTTTACAACATATGGTTGGAGGGGTCAAAGAAAATGTGATGTATTACTTTCTATTTTATCATCAGCAGAACCATATGGATACTTGCAAGTATTTTTAACCCTTCATTCAGTATTCAGTGAGAGATATTACGGGCAGGCTCTGTTCTAGGTGCTTGGTTGGGGTATATTGGTGAACACAATAGACAAAAGCCCCTGCTCTTGTAGAGTGCCTATTCTAGTGAGAAGAGACAGGCAATAAACAGTAGACTCGTGGCATGCTGAAAATGATCACTGTAGTTTTAAAAAAAGGAGAGTAAGGGGCTAAGGCTGGGGCGAGTGGTGGGGCTCAAAGAAGGAAAAGAACACAAGGAAAAGAATCAGGCAAGTGGACATCTGTAGGAAGAGTGATACAGGGAGAGAGAACAAGCAGGGCAGAGGAAGGGGTGTACCTGACAAAGCTGAAGAACAAACACGACTTAAGACTTACTATAAAGCTATGGTAATCAAGACAATGTGATTGGTAAAATAATAGAAAAATAGATCAGTAAAACAAAACTGAGAGCCCAGAAATACACAAAAATGTAGTCATCTGATCTTTGGCAAAGAAGAAAAAGTAATACAATAGAGAAAAATAGCTTTTACAAGAAATAATCCTAGAACATTTGGACATCCACATGTCAAAAGTGCATCTATACACAGATTTTACCCCCATCTGTCACAAAAGTTAGCTCAAAAATGGACCATAGACCTAAATGTAAAATGAAAGCTATAAAACTCCTAGAAGATAACATCAGAAAAAACCTAGATGATGTTGGGATTAGTGATGACGTTTTAGATACATACAACAGTAAAGGCACAATACAAGAGACATAATTGATAAGTTAGAATTTATTAAAATTTAAAACTTCTGCTCTATGAAAAAAAAATGTCAAGAGAATGAGAAGACAAGCCTTAGACTTGGAGGAAACACTTGCAAAAGCTTCGTGCAAGTTTCTATTGCCAAGGGTAGACACAGAGAGAATGGTTAGGAAGACATTGTGTAATTCAAGAAAGAAATGCTGATGGCTTGCAGTAGTATGATAACAACAATGAAGAAGAGAGGTGGCTGGGCACGGTGGCTCACGCCTGTAATCCCAGCAGTTTGGGAGGCCAAGGCGGGCGGATCACGAGGTCAGGAGATTGAGACCATCCTGGCTAACAAGGTGAAACTCCGTCTCTACTAAAAATACAAAAAAATTAGCCGGGCATGGTGGAGGGTGCCTATAGTTCCAGCTACTTGGGAGGCTGAGGTAGGAGAATGGCGTGAACCCAGGAGGCGGAACTTGTAGTGAGCCGAGATCGTGCCACTGCACTCCAGCCTGGGTAACAGAGCGAGACTCCTTCTCAAAAAAAAAAAAAAAAAAGAGGTGATTGGATTTTATATATAAGTGTGTAGACACAGCCAAAAGGTTTGAATGTGAGGTGTGAAAGAAACGGAAACATCAAGGAGGACTTCCCAATCTATTTTGTCTTTATCATATGCTAAACTTTTTTTAAAACATAGTGCTTTGAAAAGCATATGAGCTGTGGAATCAGGAATGTCTGAATGCATTCATGTTATCTCACTCACCAGTTACGTTACCTGAGTCCCAATAACTTTAATAACCTTATCTGACATGATATAAGAACACCAATATCTCAAGGGTCATGCGTGCCAAACAAGAAAACTATATAATGCATCTAGCTTCATGAACGCATTACTGTAAAAAGTGAACAGGAGTTCAATTCCTTTGACTTTTCACTATTTTCTAAACCTGATAACAACGGGCCCATTTAAGAGGTGTTCTGTATTTAAATCAGTCTTCCATCCAGTTTTCAGATTTCCAGTTTCATAAGCTTTTCCAATTGACATTTTCAATTTCCTGTGTTCAGTAGAATAGAAAGAGGGAGAGACCAAGAATTTACTGCTCACAGGACGTGAGGTAGAAGTCACAGTCTGACTCCTAGAGTGACATATTGGTAGAAATTTGAATTATCTCATTTCATTATTTCC
Source organism: Mandrillus leucophaeus (assembly GCF_000951045.1). NCBI lineage: Eukaryota > Metazoa > Chordata > Mammalia > Primates > Cercopithecidae > Mandrillus > Mandrillus leucophaeus. The sequence goes on along the minus strand of NW_012105686.1, from coordinate 400,245 downwards.
CTAATATTAGAGAGCCCCACAGGGGATTATGTCGTGGAGAATTTCCTCACTTTCTTAACAAAGGGGCTTTCGGGAAACCTTTCCATTTATCTAACTCTTTTCCAACCAGTAGTGTGAAAAAGACAATTTTGTAAATTGAGGTTCTTGGGCACGGTCATAATTTATAAAGTTGATAGAAAGAGATTAAAAAATAAAAGGAAAAAGATATATGTTCCATTAATGTAGGTCAAGGCTATGAGAACATACCTGAACAAATATTCCACACTGAGCAGAAGACACCATAGCACTTCTAAGAAAAGAGGATGCTTCCTCAACCACGAAGTTCCCATAGAGATGCCTACTTACCCTGGATTGCTATAAAGATTCTGACGTGTTCTTCAAGCAGCTCCTGTTTACCGTTCACCTAGGTGGTCTTAATCTCTTCTACACTTTCCTAATTGTCTTGAATACTTCAGGCATGAGTCTTCTTACTAACCAGTTGCAAGTAAGAGGTAAAAACTATAAGAAATTCCTGTTTTCTGAGAGATTGGCTAGGCCAAAGTTCACTTTTTCAAGCATTCTGCCACACTAGCCCACCTCAGTTCTAACCTAAGATCTTCTCCTGCAGATCCCCAAAGTAGAGAGACTGAATTATGACAATGACCTTGACTTGCATTTACTACGTATGAAATACAGAAGGTTCACAGTTTCTTCTTTCCTGATTTTCTTCACAGTTTTCTTGTGACACCTCTTCCACCAACATGTATACATAAGGACAAGAAATCCAGCCGTAGGGCCGTGTTTAAGGGTTGATTGGTTCTGTAAGGCTGCTCTCCGCAGCTTTCACAGCTTTGGGTTGACTGTGTCTGGTGTGTGCAGGAGATGTACTCCATGGGTGAGGAGGGCTGCATGCAGCCACCTACCTGTTCTGCTGGTGGAAGATAGGTAGCCCTGGAGCTTGAAAATAACTGTAAGAATTTTACCTACAGTGAAGTCACAGGGCTCGTTCAGAAATGGATGAAATTAAAGAAAGGCCTGAAAAGGCAAAGGAAGGAACATTTTTGGTCCCAGGGGAAAATAAGACCTCTTTAACATGTGCAGTGGCATTCCTGGAATGGATTTTTAATCAACAAGAGTTCTCATTTAGTGCAAGAGCCAGCCAATGAGTAGACTAACACTACTGACTGACGTTATGACCCATTCGTCGGCTTAAGTTGTCTAAAATTTTCAGCTGCCAGCAAAGGATTAATATTGATTTTCAGGCTGTCTTTGTTAAATACCTGCTAGAGAGTACCACTCTCTTATTCTCCTTGCCAACTCTTCCCCCAATTGTCACTAGTATTAAAATGAAACCTACCTATTATTAAATCAATCATGCCTCGCAAAACTATTCAAAAAGAAGGGGAGCATCCATCACCTTAACTGTCAACATAAAGCCTGATTTTTTTTTCTTTTAGTTGGTCAACCAGGAATTACTGGCACAATTAATTAAAATATCATTACATAACTAACGTAAAAACTGAAAGTAAAATTTCTGTGGGAGGACAATGGGTACAATTCCTCCCACCCTGTATTAATGGATTCCACATCCTCAGGTTCAACTAACCTCAGATGGAAAATATTTGAAAAAATAATAAACAATAACAATACAACAACAAAATATAAAATTTTAAAACCCAATAATAACTATTTATATAGCATTCATACTGTATTAAGTATTCTAAGTAATCTAGAGCTGATGTAGAGTATACAGGAGGATGTGCGTATTTATTTGCACATATAGGTTATATGCAAATACTATGCCATTGTATAGAAGGAACTTGAGTATCCACAGATTCTGTTATGTGTGGGGTTCCTGGAACCAATCCCCTGCACATACTGAGGGACGATTGCATAAGCAGAGGCAAACTCTATCCTTTTTTTTTTTTTTTTTTTTGAGATGGAGTCTCACTTTGTCACCCAGTCTGGAGTGTAGTGGCACAATCTTGGCTCACTGCAACCTCTACCTCCTGGCTTCAAGTGATTCTCACGCTTCAGCCTCCCCAGGTGGCTGGGATTACAGGCGTGCATCACCATGCTCAGCTAATTTTTGTATTTTTTAGTAGAGATGGTGTTTCACCATGTTGGCCAGGCTGGTCTCAAACTCCTGACCTCAAGTGATCTGCCTGTCTCGGCCTCCCAAAGTGTTGGGGTTACAGGCGTGAGCCACCATACCCAGCAACTCTATCATTCTGATAGATTAATGAGCATGTTTTTATCTTGGGTTGCTCCCAGCTCAAGCCAGGAGGTTTGGCTGACATGATATTTGACTAGAAGACTGCAGCTTTTTCACCTGAGCTCCACAAACAGAATGTGTGAGCCTGAATATAATGTTTTTGGAAAACTTATGAGCCTTTTCGGCTCACCTTCTATGTTTTTGCTATATCCTTTTCAATCCCAGAAACATGTCAGCTTTGATATTTCTCATCTCCTCATCTTTCCACTGGTTGTCCTTCTAGAACACTCCCAGTCTTGTGCCCCTGGTAAAATTCCTGCTCATCCTCCAAGATGATCCCTTAATTCCTCTGCCAAGCAGCCCCAGGCCAATCTGGGTAAGCTAGTGACCACTTGAAGGTGGCCTCAGTGTCCCTTGTTCAAATCTCACCATATTGAATCACCTCCATAAAAGGCTGTGAACACACTAAGGATAGAAGCTGTTTTCCTCATCATCTTTGAAAGCCCAGCAAGAGACTGTTGAAAAGCTGAACAAAGAAGGTGCATGATAAATTTTTATTGAATGAATGAATTGAGTGGGTTTGGAAGTACATGATTCCTGTCTGGTTGTCTTGTGTAAAATATGCATTTTCTGAGTCCATTAAAAATTCAGTAGGGCATAATGGTTAAGACCTCAGGCCATAAAACCAGAGTTTCCTGTTTTGAGATCAAAATCTATCACTTATTAGCTGTGTGATGTTGGACAAGTAGTAAACAATACTTAAAATATTACTCAATTTTACCTGAACTTCCCCATTTGTAAACTGAGGTTAACAATAGCACCAGTAGGGTGGGTGAGTATGTGGAGTAAACAAAATAATCCATGGAAGCACTTAGTGTACTGTCTGGTATGTAGTGAACACCCAGTAGTCATTTACATGTGAAAGCCTTAAATTCATTTTGCTACATGTTTTAGGAACTGCATTCTTCATATTGCCATATTGCCATATGAAGAAATTACACCAGATACTCACACAGCCAGTATTCCTAAAGGAGGTCATGCATTCCATTCATTACACATAATTTTTTTCCTTAAAGCAACAAAATATATTCATTCAAGAACTTCCTTTCAACAAATATTTCTTGATTACTTATCATGTACCTACCACATCACTCTATGAATGCAAAGGTGAGTGATACATGACCCCCACCCTGAGGGAACACACAGTTGCCAAAGAGACTGTTACAATATATTAAGTGTTTTAGGAAGCTAGAAAGTTGGGATATAGGTTATCTAACACCTGCTCTCTCTTGTATGTGTGTACAAGGAATTTTTTTAACTAAAGATTTGCATCATGTGAGCTTTATACTGAAATACCAGTAGATAAATATAGGGACCCCAATTTAAGACATCCTAATGACTACTGAAATGAACTATAACAAGGAAAATGTACCCTCCTAATAGTTTAACCATCACATTCTATACATCATAAGAATGTTTATGAAAGAGTGGTCTGAAAACAAATATTCCCTATTACCACCTGAGCACCACAGATATGGCATGCCTTACATAGGAAAAATTTAGAGAATCCATGGATGTCCTAAGCAAGTTATATTTCATGTGATAAATTAATGATGCAACTCAATATGAATGGAGTTCAATATTCATTTTAAAGGAGTTATTATTTCAAATAACAATTAAAACACAACATGTTTTTCTTCTGACTTTCCCCAGTTTGGGCACTATTCTCTGGCAGTGTCCTAATAGCTAGTTGAGGGATTATGGGAACTAGGTAGGCCTGTTTACCCCTTCCTTCCACGAGAGTAAGCGTAAATGAGGTAGAGAAAACAAATACTTTAGGAACATAGTAGCACTTTTCTACCCTACAGATAGTCACTCTACAGAAATAGAGTGTATCTACAAAGAAGCTATGCAAAATTCTGTCTCAAAACACATTTACCATAAATTTTCGTGGTCAAATTAGAGGTATGTTCTTCTGGGACAAAAATCAGGTGTACCTATTAAAAACAATCATACGAAATCTTGCAGACATTTTATTACCAGTCATAAATAATTATTATTTTCATGTGAGATTCATTTTAAATATATCAGTATGTCTTAGCTAACAATGAGGACAACATCCAAAATTAGTTTTTAGATGTAAATTCAAAGAAGTGAGGCAGATATTAGTTGAGTGTAATAAACTGAAGTCTGAAAAGCGACCAGCAGTGTTAGCATGAATCAACTCAGCCTCTGACTGGAGATGCCGTCTGGGTTTTACATACTTTCCCAAATATTAGGGTTCCCTGTGAATCTTCTTGGTTGGCAACCTCCTTAGCTGTCCTTTCTCTACCAGAGTATGCACTGGAATTTGTTGGTTTTAAGACCTACCTAAAATGTTTTACTATAATAGAAAAGTGTAATAAGCAGACAGTTAAAAATAGGAAAAATGGAAGCGCCCCAAAAGTCTACTCCAGTAAGTTATGACCAGGTATGTTGCACCTTTTGCCCCTGAAGGTTAATTTCTCATTTATCCTCATAACATAGTTTCTGTTCTTGTTACTTTTGCCCCCAAATAGGATTAGCTGTTGCGAGAGTAAATATGAAAGATGGAATTCATAATTCATTCACCCTGTGTTTCATCCACTTACCCCAAACCAAAACATAACAATCATTGAGCATCCACCATTCACATGTAACTGTGGTGGAAAGAGAGATGAAAAAACACAATGCCTAACCTCAAGGAGCTTACACACTATTCAGAGAGATAAATACCATAAACAAATAATTATACTATACTAGAAGGCTACATGGGCTAAACCTATACCAAAATCGTAAGTATATCAATTATTATTGATAACTTATTTAATTTTCAAAATGAACATTTATTGAAACTGTTATCTTCTCCATTTAACAGATAAGGACATTGAGACTCAGAAAGGTGAGATGAGTTGCTCCAGACCATACAGGGTTGAAGCTGAAATTTTAATCTAGAATTCAGTTCCAGAATCTGTGCTTGTAAACGGTGCTGTGCTGTATTTGTTTTAAGAATATAGGGGTCTTTCCTGCTTGACTAATCAAGGAAGGTATGATGGAAAAGTTAGGTATGAATTGCTGGTTAAGATATGGGCTACCGCAACGATTTCTCAACAGGTGGAATAGTATGAACAAAGGCTTAGTGGCCAATATGCCACCTAGTGCTCCAGGAAGAGTGATTTGTCTGGTTTGGCTGGTATGTAAAATATACGTGGGAAGGTAGCAGGAATATAATATCCAAAAGGTAGAATGGATTCAGATTTTAATAGGATTCAAAAAACTAAAAATTCTGGGGTTGTTTTTCTTAGCATTGGGAAGCTATTACATTATTTTTTCCTTACTGCTATCCCAAAGGCATTCTTTCTGAGTTAAAAATTCATGTGCAAAAAACAGGATAAAATGGGTGAATTAAATACCATAAGAAAGAGTATGCAATCACACCGCTGATACAGCCCACCTCTAGCTAGCATAATTAATTTGCAACTCTAGTTCTTAAAATGACTTGTTTAGCAGATATGCCACTTCCATATTTACCCTTCATTATCTTTCCAATTGCTATAGTTACCAATTATTCAAAGTGAGTGGTGAAGTTTCATTTCAAATTTAGTAAGTAAGAGAGTAAGTAAATAAATTAAGGTAGCCTGAGGAAAGTGTGAACAATCTATCAAGGTGTGTGCAGGGGGAGGGGTTATCAGTGTGTGTGTATGTTTGATGGAGTGGACAGAATGTAAACTGATAAGTGCTTTCTGTGAAGCTTAGTAGTGTGTTAGTTTGGCTCTGCCAAGAAGCAGATATGAAGACAGGGTTAAGTGGGCAAGAGATTTGTTGAGGGAGAGAATAACAGAAGATGGTGAGAGGGAGGGAAAGGAGGTAGAGAGAGCCATTAGTGAGACCATGGTGCAGGTCTGACACCTATGAAAGGAGAGAGGGAAGGAAGGAATATAGAGTAGGAAGAGTCACGGGCTGCAATGGAGTTAGTTCCAAGAGTAATTCAGCCAGGTCAATGAGAAGTCCCTGAGTCCAAGTTGCTATGAGCTCTGCATCTTCCTGGAATGGACCTGCCCTGGTACTCACTCTGTGTCCAGGCATTAGCTAGGAGTAGCCTGTGAGAAGCATGGTGCAAATATGATAGTGGATCCAGAGGGGCTCTCAGTCAGTCATGCTCTGTGATTTGAGTGGTATATTTTCATGGCTACCAAAAGTAGCAATTTTCAGAAATCAGCATTTTGTATACATATTTGCCTCTCAAAATTATGTTGAATCTAACTAGAAACAGGTTTGTGGTATTTATTAATCATACCAGTCACATAAGAAATTTGTTGTGTTTCTATATTCTCATACAGAATTAAATATTTTTATAACATAAAAATAAGTTAAATATGCAATATCGTTTTTTCCTATTTGCTTTTAGGAGCATCATAAAACCCAAATACAATTGTTCTGATCATATTTTTACTTCAACACATCTATAGGAAAGAAAGCCTTCCCATCACTAATAGTGACTTCTCTGGCAGCAAGCCTCAGTCACTGCAGCAAGAATACTACTTGAATATTATACTGGTATTTCCAAATTGGGATACGTGGGGTAATTTGAAGTCTACCATCCATCACCATCACCACCAAACCTAATGTATGAGTTGCCTATTCCCTCCCTGGATAGCACACTGCACTACTGAGGATCACTGTTCTATGGAAGTGGTTTTCAAACTTCATTATGCATAAAAAGAAGAGCGAAGAGGCTTGTTAAATACAGCTCTCTTTCAGCAGGTCTGCGGTACTTACAACTAGTAAGCATTTTTTAAGGAAGCATTCTAAATGATTCCATGTATCCAGGTAGGCCACAGAAACATTTGCAAAAACATTACATCAGAGCCATTGTTGACTATCCCTAATCTGTAAGAAGCCAATAGTCATCTAGACCCAATGGAGCAATGCAGCAGAATGGGGGAAGCCCAGGGGCCAGAGTGAGGGCATCACTAGGTGGGGAAGAAGCAAGATGGTAAGGCAGAAGGGAATGGAGAAACCGAAACAATGAAGAAATAGATATCATCTATATATCTATATCTTTCAATTTATCTATATATCCTATTACCAACTTCATCAGAAACATATATTTCAGTTTGGTGAATGGAAAGGGAACCATACAAAAAATAGTTATTATTTTCATACATCTTAGCATTTTATTTTCCTAAAGACTATCCTCATGAAATATATACATATATTATCCATTTACACATATGCATATATACATTTGAGTATACACAAACATTGGCTTCTTAGGCCGTCTTAGCTTTATTTTAAATATAAAGAAAGTGGTGCTGATTCTGCATATCATATATATTTGACTATACTTCTAGAAAGCAGAAGTCAAGAGCCATGATTATTGTGCACCGTATCTGCACAATTAGAACATTAGCAATAGTGCAGCTTTACTTTTGTTTTACAGTTTTCAAACTATAAGTCAAGTATGAGTGCCTGATGGAAAGCTGAGGCTAGCAAATAGATGATAAACCATTTTACCAGGGGAGGCAGAGATTCATTTTTAATTTTAGTTTCTATGTTATCCCCAAGTAGCTTTTTTGTATACTGATATAGAAAATGATGCCATCTATATGCTGCACAACAAAAGTGTTGATGTGTTTCTGTACCCCTTGGCTTGCATCCCTGTTGTCATCACCCAGCTGATATGATTGTGACATTTTGACACTGCATTGTGACACAGTGACCTGGTGCCTCCAGGAGCCTAGAAGGACAAGTTGACTAAGGCATATGGTGCATTAGGAAGCAGTGAAGCAGTTCATTACTGCTACAGAGAGAAAGTCTGCTCTGGAGACAAGAATTCTTATCTAAGGCACAAGATACTCTCGATTGTATTTGCTGTTCTGCTACTGATTTACTATGAGATCTGTAACAAATAATTTCAATTCATTTGTAACTTAGATTTCTCTCTGTAAAATGGAAATGACCCAACACACATGATTTTTTTTTCCCCCTAGGGCAGTGATTGCATTTGCAACCCATTCTTGCCAAAGAGAAATTTGGAAGTACACTTCAAGGAACTAACTTCAGTGATAATCACACTTGATTGACTTTCAGTGCTGTCATAGTTTGAGAACTATTTATTGCCCTGATTTGCTTTTTTTCTCTGCCCTGTATTAAAGATCTTGCATGACAGTTGATCCATGAAATCTTCTTAGGTCTTTGCTTAACATTAAAATTTTCCCTTTACTTCTTAATGATAGCAAGTTGTATTTCACTCTAAATGGTATTACACATCCCACTCAGCTCAAAATCCCACTTAATAGGCATGCCCACAATATTCAACCTCAATTGTTGCAAAATAATTACTGGTTGGTTCTGACAAGCAGGATTTATCTTGGAGATCATGTCACAAACTCCAGTGGAAGGGTGGCCTTCCAAAGTCATGGCTATTCTCAGGTGACTACTGGTCCAGCCCATGACCTATTTTGCACACTTGGTCTTTCCACATGCAAAGTACAACCTCAGATATTCTCAGGTCATCTTGATCAGAAGTGTTTTGGAGACATCAGTCCCTAAAGAAGCAAATGCTATCAAGTATGATAAAGTCCGGTCACTAATAGAGTGACCATCTATTCTTCAGTAAGTGGCAGAGCAGAATCTTAAGCCTCTCATTCTCCCCGTGTTATGTCAGAGGCAAGATAATAAGCTGTAGGGGGTGAGCACAGCAGGAATTCTGTAATCAAGCCACAAGAGGGCAGGAAAATACGCCCACTTGCCACCTCAGCCCGGAGAACTTGGTGTGAGCTGTATTTTGATAGCCTTGTTTGTTTCCTCAGCTATCTGAAGAGCATACTAATAAGTGTTGTCACAGAAGAAGGCGAAGATGGGATTAAATACCAGGGAAAGTCATTAAAATGAAAGAGTAGGATAAGCCTCACAACTATTTCCAAAGCTTAGCTATTTCCTGTCCAAAGGCAAGTTCCCTTTATTTTGTAAAAGATGAGTGAAATGAAGGAAAAAGCATGCTTGTTCCCTAGGTGCCCTGTATTAGCCAAATCCTGCTAACAGTGAAGAGTTTGATCAGATGAATTACTAGGTGTCTCATAACCCCCTTCTCTTAAATATACAAAACTTATCTAGTTATTTTTAGAGGAGTCCTGTGCATGTTTCTTAGCACACAAAACTCACTACTTCTAACTACAGCAAAACCAACAGGAAAAAAAGAAACTGGATTCTTACAGGAAAAACTGGCAGAGCCTAGCTACCATGATTGATGGAGTGGCACTTACTGCGAAAAGCTTGACTCTTGACTTCTTATGACCAAACTAGCTAGGTATATGTCATAAGTACCTCACCTTTATTGTGGGAATCTTTTGTTATTTATGAAAAAGTCAATAACACAAGTTTAGTGTCATTAGTAAAGATTATGAATTCCAGAATAGAACCATATCCATTGATTTTTTATGTGTTAATTTTTAAATATTTAATTATAAAATAATTTAAAATAAAATAGAGAAATAATAAACACTCAAGAATTCTTCACCCAAAATTAACAGACAGATACTAACAATTTGCTAGATGGATTGCTCCATAGCTGCATTCCCTTAAAAAAAAAAAAAAAAAAGAAACAATATTTATGGCTACAACTAAAGTCCTCTACCTGTCTCTTTTTCTCGTCTCTCCTTTGCTTTCCAAAAGAAACCAGTCCCTACCTTGGTGAATATTATTCCTATTCAAGGAAATTCTTATGCGTGTCTACAGCAAAAACATGGGCATTCTGCATAGCAGAATGGATACACAGACTGATTTATCCATGAAAAGGAATACAATTTAGTAGTCAAATATAGATAAACCTAAAAAAGATCACTAAATGGAAAAATAAAAGGATGCAAAAAGTATATCACTTATGTAAAATTTTAAAACACATGGCATTAATGTAAACCATTTATGAGTACCTACATATGTAGCAACAAATGTGGATGTGTTTATTTTTCAGTGCCATGTTAAATATTCCCTTATTTGATGTATGTGCTCTACACAGCTGTTATGTACCCTGATAGGTATTGGGAGGGATCAAACTTGTGTGACTGGGGATCCCTAGTCCACCCTCTAATGTGGATATGGATAGGAAGATTACTGCCATAACTCTGGGCTGACTACTGTCCACATTAGAAAGTGGAAAGTAACATGAAAGATAAAAATTAGTCATTGTATCAGTAAGGTAGCATCTCGCAGAGATTTAAACAAGTCTAGCAAATAATGCAGTATTCAATACCTGTTGCTGATTATTGTTATGCCATTTAATAGATGAGAAAACTGAGGCTTGACTAAATGAAGTAATATATCTCAAATCAGTGTGAGCAAGGGGCAGAGCCAGGATTGAAACCTGCATTTATCTGACTCCAGAGTGGACCTCTTGACGACATCTTATTACACTAATTGGACCTCCTTACTGTGACAAAGGAGGGCTTTATTGTTGTCAAAAAAATTAAACCTTTCAGCACTAAAGATAGCACTGTAGGGACAGAAATAAGATCAATGGTTGCCCAGGATTGGGGTTGGGGATGGTGAAGTTTGACTACAAACGATTGTGAGAGATTTTTGGTGTTCATGAAAATGTTCTGTGTCTTGATTGTGCTGGCATTCATTTGTCAAAACTCATAGAACTGTACATTTAAAAGGATGGATTTTACCATACATAAATTATCCCTCAATAAACCTGACTTTAAAAACAAAAATGGAAAAAAGAAAACCCAACAAGCAAAAATCTTAAAAGACTTGTGGATAAATACCTTGTTCCGCGTGCAAAGGCACTTTTCTCTTGTCCACCGTTGACAATTTATTCCCGCTAAAAAGTCAGAGGAAAATTTCAGGGAAAAGTCCTAGGTCAGTGCCCACAAAGTCAAATAAAAACTTTATAGTCTGTCTCCACCGCAGCTTCTGTTTGATAAACCAAGTAAGCTGTGCCTGCATTAAGCAAGACCTTTTCTTTTGCTGAAGGTGGCAGGGAGAGGTCATCTGAGAAGCCCTGCAGTGTTATCCAGGGAACCCTTCATGTTGAGTGAGCCTCAGGTGTTCACAGTTACTGCCCTAGAGGAGGGAGGCTCCCCAAGCTCCCAGGATCTCTGACGCACCTGAGCTGCTCTCTACGAAGACCACCTCTTGGCGCTGTCCCTGCAGATTGCACGTGGGAAAGCATGTGTTTTGAGCCTCTCTAATCTGCAGCCTGACTATCTGAGAGCAGCCCTCGAATCCTGGCAGCTTAGATTCTCTGATGATTAGTGGGACAGAGGCAGAAAGACAATGTGGGAAGCAGTTTAATCAAGGCAGTCGAGGAGCTATCACCACAGAATAAAGCCATCCGCTGTGTAGCTCTGGACTTTTGGTCTTCCTCCCTGAAAGCTACATTTCCTTGTGATTCTGGTTTGAGGAGTCACAGCTATTCTCTGAGTCAGTTGTAGAACCCAGCAGGATAAGACATTAACAAGCTTAAAAGGTATTACCTGCCTTGCCTTACCAGGAGGTTTGCAAAGACTGTCGGGGCTTCAGTAGCTCTTGTACTTTCCTGAGGGAATTAGTTAAAATTGCCAAGGTGGAAAGTATTTGATTTAGATTAATCTCACTTTGCCAAGCAGGACAGCCTCATTACTCTGATTGGCTGACCTAACCATGCTGCCCCTTCTTGCTCCAGGAAGGGGTGAATGGGGGCAGGAAGCTTCTGGTTCATAGCTCTTGATGGATAAGTAACATAGGTCATTATCAGCCTTTTGTGAAACCCATAAATGGCACAGAATGAGCTTGGAGGGCTAAACCCATGGGAGGGGTGGCGAACTATGACATCGCACCATTCTCAGCATGACAAGAAACCCTGAAAAGAAATATGCAAATATCATGTCCTCTGAGTACATTCATTCTTCCCGGGTTCTCTTCAAGTAATGACCAGCTGATGTTTTAGGTCCAGTTAAAACCAGCTGGAAAAAAGCACTCTTTAGAGATGATGAAAGTCTTTATTTGTTGCAAAGAGGAAAGCAACTACAACCACAAATTGGACTTCTTATAATTGACTGTAAATGAGAGTTTGCTGTTCTAGGCTTTTTGAACCATTTCTATACTAAAAGTAGAAGGGATGCCCCTTTCAGGGAAAGCAAATTATTGGAAATAGAACCCTAAAATAGTGTTTCTCAAACATGAGGGTGCAATCAAATCATTGTAGATCTATTAAAATACAGACTCTGACTTAGTAGATGACGATTCTGCATCTCTAACAAACTTCCAAGTGATGAAACTGGTCTAGGGAACATACTGTGAGTAGTAAGGCCCTAAAAGAGATACATAATACATGAAAAACTATTTGCAAACTAAAGGCCCTGAACCATGCAAATTATTCAAATTATTCAACATAGCATATATATTCACTGTCAGTTTCCAGTCATATTTTGTTAAGACCTTGTATCAAATTTCTTGCCCTTTTGCTTATCTGATCATCTACGGACAGCCACCAGGCTGTCTGATACAGCACAAGGAACCTAAAATGGTCTTGGCTGGTCATGGACTCCACATTTACTCTGAGATGTCTGCTTTTGTTGTTGTTTCTGTTGTTGTTCCTGGTCATGAGGATAAATTTACGATGACCTCAGTTTCCTAAATGCATACATGCATTTATGCCACCATTGTTGCTTTTCGCCCCCAAATTAGAATCAGTTTCTCTCCAAATCTTTGAAATGTTTGGCTCTATAGAAATCTATTTTTGATAAAGTGCTATAAAAATAATGTGGTTCTTTTGTCTCAATCCATTGGAACTCTGCTCTATGTGACCCGAACATGGAGTACCCCGATAAAGACATGGACATGAACAATTAAAAACCCCATGAAACTATAACCACCAATCTTTTGTTTATTTACTAAGCAATAGACAAGCTACGTAAACAGATAACTCTAAAAGATTTTTAAAATTTGTATAAAATTGTTAATAGGTACTATATCCAGGCATAATTATATATTTTAAATAGAAAGAGAAGAGGTGGGTGTTTCTGAAATCTTGAGCAACAACTGGACCCATTTTTAGTGGTTTAGACACACATAATTAGCAGTTTAATTTCCTCTGTGGCTAAGTTAGTCTTAAGATTTCATCTAATAACAGGCACAATTTTATAGCCAGAAGCAAGTTTCCAGAGCCAGCTTCAGCTCAGCACTGCCCTCTGCCGTTCTCCAACCAATTCACGCTGCTCTGCTTAGGGTAAAAGCATCAGTATTGCAAATTGCAATTGGGCTGCACAAAAATTAATTGTGAGAGAAATGGAGAAGTATAATTCATTTAAAACTCTCTTTAACGAAGCTTTTATTTTTAGCTGAACAACAACAAAAAGCATGAAAGATTATATTCCTAACCGCCTTTCTTCTAGTCTCTCAGATAATACTCATTATCATATTAGCCTTGAAGCAGGTTTCCCCTTCACACCACTTAGCACAATTAAAGATTATGTTGAATATTTCTATGCAAAGAATGGCCCCAAACAACTGTTGCTCAAAACAGCAGTTGTTACCCTGAAATAGTCAAACTAAGCATGGTATGTTTTATGTCTGGCAAGCCCAATTTTGGCTTTAATTCCCAATCTCTTTATGCAATTATATTTTAATGGGAGAATAAAGTTTCTTCTATGCCTAGAGGGCCAGTCCCTTTGTGTTAACACTGAGTGTGACTGACCACCAAGAGTGGAAATGTGTCCTGAAGGTTCCTGCTAATGAGCTGACAAATGTCAAAGCTGTTCTGTTCCAAGCCTGTCCTCCTAGCCTTCTCTTTTCATCAGGATGGGGAGATTTGACAATTATATCAGTCTTTTTATTCAAAATTCCAAAAGGACTATGTGCGGTGTGCAGAAATGCTATCATTATGTTATAGAAAGTTGTTGCTTAAAATAAGAATCTGAAGAATTTACTAGGATATGGAGAAAACGAATGAATATTCTCATTGGAAATGCAGGTAGACTGAAAGCCCAAAAAGCAATGGCAGCCCAGTGCATTGAAGCTACATGACCCGTGTCCTTCTGTGTGTCCTGCGAGCTAGCTCCAACAAGATTGGCCAGGCTGAGACGCTGTAGATAAAAAATCCATGCCACCAGAGCCTTGTACTGGAATTTATAAAATTTTGACTTAGGTGAAGGCTGGGGTTCATAGGTCGGCTCTGGTGCTGTATTAGCTCTGTGATTTCATCTGGAGAAACTTACTTCCACTGCCTAAGTCTCAGTTTGCTCGTCTGTAACGTCGAAGTGATAACATGACTCATCTAACATGGTTGTTATGAGGTTTCAATTATAATAGATACCTTGTGAACACACGTGGAGATGGGCACCCTAAATTTTCATGGATTCTGAATGGTAGATTCAACAAGATGACTAGGAGAGGGATGCTGGAACAGAGGAAACAAAGAGCAGACTCATCTCTCTGACAGTAGCTGAGATCCTGGGCTTTCTGGTGCCCAGGCCTGGATTTAAATCCCAGCTCCACCATTTTTGATGACCTTGGGAATGTTCTAAGAACAGACTTGGAACAGAACAGTTTTGGCATTTCTCAGCACCTTAGCAGGTATCTTCAGGCCAGTTTCAAAGGAAACTCAGGGCTCTCATCTGTAAAAGAGGGTTAATGGTGATTCCGGCTCATAGCATTATTGCGAATAACACAAGAAAAGCCATCACCCTAGGGTCTTATTCACACGCAGTGTGTCAACAAGTAGGAGATGTTAGTATGGAAGGAAGCTGGTTTGGGGACCCTTGTTGAAATTTCAGCGACAATATTTTGGTTGCCTTTATGTCCTTGCATAGCATAGCTAAATGTTCTAATCATTATTTCTCTTTTTAGTTCATAATAAGATTAACTATATTTCATCTAACAGGTTAATAGTGGCAAAGAGAAATGAGCTGCTTAGGGAAAAAGTCTGATCTGAAGATTCAGAAAATCTGCCAGTGTCTGTAGAGCTGTGTTAGACTCTGTGCCCAGTGGCTAAGGAAGAATCTTTACAGCTGGTTTACAGAATTCATTGGATGCACAACAATGACCTTGACTATTATCACCTCATATTTTCCTCCTCTTTTAAAAGGCAATGACCCAACTAATTTATAGCTCTGATTCTGGGACAACCAAGAAGGAAGTACATTGCTTCAAGCTTTTGTCTGGCATCTGGTACCAATGCGACTTAAGGAACAATTAAGAAACCTCCGGGGAGGAAGTGGAGCTGCCCATTTTCCTGCATTGCCTCCTTCACTGTAGTGTATTCCCAGAAGAAAAAATAAGAGATGGAGAGAGCCTTTCAGCCTGGCCAAGTTTTAGAGGGCCAACAAATGGTACTTTTCTGTGTGGCCGGAGTTTTAAACCAATTAAGAAACAGATGTGGAACAGACAGATGGAGATCAAAATAATAGCTTTGTGAGAGGTCAGAGCTGAATTGGCAATATGGCATTAGATCTATGCCCATGTGGGCTCTCTGGTACTTCAGCTCAGAAAAAGATAGACATACCAACCAGGGACAGAGCTAAACCATCCACCTCCAACCCCTGACCCCATGTCTGAGGGCAGACCAGCACTAAAGCTCTGCACCCAGGCAGGTGCAGGAAGAGGGAAAGGGAAGGGTTGGAGTCAGGCTTTTCCTGCTGGTTTTAGAACTCTCATCACTCAGATCATCACTCTTCCTCCTGCTGGTATCAGTGAGTGAGGGGTGCAGCAAGAGACACCTGTGTTACCCCTAGATCAGGGGTTTACATTTTTATGTGCTATGCCCTCCTTCCAAGTCCAGTGAAGCCTCTGGTCTTCTTCCAAGGATTCATGTTTAAATACAGAAAATAAAATATACAGACTTGCAAAGGAAATCAATTATAACAAAATGCAGTTATCAAAATATGTTTAAAAATTTGAGATACAGTAATACCTGTCTTTCTTTAACACCTTAATAATAATGTCTGGCATCAGGCCTAACAATGATTATAATTTCAAAGTAGCAATGAGCGTTAGTGATATTTTGAGATATATGCAACCCCTAAAATGTGATAGAAAAATACCTCTGATTTCTGGTGGCAACATAAACTGCTACATGCCACTCTGGTTTGCGGCCTACCTTCATAATGGAAGAAAATGTTAAGTTTTGGTTAGAGGTTAGTGAAAATAAACATGGATTTTTTTTCTCATTCAAGCTTATGAACATTTAGTGTCTTAGTCAGCTTGGGCTGCTATAACAAAATACGATAGACTGGGTGACTTATAAACAACAGAAATTTATTTCTCCGAGTTCCAGAGCTTGTGACATCTAAGATCAAACTGCAGGCAAATTTAGTGTCTGCTGTGGGTCTGCTTCCTCGCTCTTCCATGGCCATCTTCTTGCTCTGTCTTCATGTGATGGAAGGAGCAAGGGATCTCTCTGGGGTCTCCTTTTTTTTTCTTTTGAGACAGAGTCTCGCTCTGTCACCCAGGCTGGAGGGCAGTGGCACGATCTCGGCTCACTGCAACCTCCGCCTCCTGGGTTCAAGCCATTCTCCTGCCTCAGCCTCCCAAGTAGCTGGGACTACAGGCATCCGCCACCATGCCCAGCTAATTTTTGTATTTTTAGTAGAGACGGGGTTTCACCGTATTGGCCAGGCTGGTCTCAAACTCCTGATGTTGTGATCCACCCACCTCGGCCTCCCAAAGTGCTGGGATTACAGGGGGCCTCTTTTATAATGATACCGAGCCCATTCATAAGGTCTTCACCCTCATGACATAATCATCTCCCAAAGGCCCCACCTCCTTAGACTACCACATTGGGAATTAGGATTTCAATATACGAATTTTGGGGAGACACAAATATTCAGTCTATAGCATCCAGGTAAAGTATGCCTAAGAACCACTTGAAATCAGTGGTTCTCAAATTTGAGCTTGTGTCAGAATCACGTAGAGGGCTTAAGACCACATATTGCTGGGCCCCGTTTCCAGAGCACCTGAATCTGTAGGTCTGGGTTGGAGCCGGAACATGAATATTTCTTACAAGTCTCAGATGATGGTGGTGCCGCTGGTCTAGGAACTCCACTTGGAGAACACTGTTCTAGACGAAAGCCCTCCACGTAGAAGCAATTAGCATGGTGCATGTGTTCTTTCCGGAACAAATCCCTGGCATCTCAGGGATTTCTCACCTGGATTTAGGCCTAGTAGACAGAATCCAGCTGGATATCATTACCATTATTGTCACATTACACACACAATTTCAAAGGCCAGCTCAAGTCTCACCTCTTCCTCACAGCTTTCCTTACGATTTCATGCACAGGGACCTTTCCCATCTCTTAAATCCTCTAAAACTCTTCATTTCTCTATCGAGCCCTTGGGAATCTAGAGTATTGCCTTGCTCATCTTCATTTCCTGTAGGGTATTCCTCTTCCCCTGACCAGAGTGTGTTCCTGATGGATAATTCGTTCCTGTACTAACACTACAATTCTCCAGCATGCCTCGTGCATGGAAGGCTTTAGGATGTCCTTGTTGATTATGTGGTCTTGTGAACTCACAGTTAAGTTCACCCAGTCAATTGTAGTATGGGTCAGTTTTCACTGATACAACGCATAGTTAAATCTTATGGAGATGTTTACGTTGCAAGTGTCAGAAAACTTACTTTGAGCAAATTAAAATTTTTAATGAGACTTTATGGTTCAAGTTTGTGTGTTTTCTAGTACATTTCAATGCCAAGATTCCTGGTGCCATCAAGCTTCTCTTTCCCTGTGCTTCACTGTTACGTATTTTGCCCTTCTTTGTGTATTCAATTTTTCCTCAGGCTAGACTCTCATTGTAGTAAAAGAAATGGCCATGCCAGCTCTAGAACTCACTCCTCGACTCTAGACTATCCAGAATAAGAGTGGCAGTCTCTTCTTGTAGCTCCCTCTAAGGTATGCAGAAACTTCTCTCTCAGAACTCCTAGCAAATGCTTCTTTACATCTCATTTGTCCAAATTGTGTCACATCCTAAAAGTGAAAATATTGACTAGGGCCAAGGGAAATTTTGAAGTCAAACTCCTCTATTCTTCCACGAACTGGGAGGAAGCAATGCTCGCATTTAATCAGCATGTTGTTACCACGGGGAAAAAAAGGCGGGGGTCAGGGGAAAATTAATGGATTTTGGAGAATCAAGACTAGCATATATTCGCTACAATAGCTTCTAGTTTCTAATTTTATATTTTAAGCTAGCCAACAACTCATGCAGTAACAGAGCTAGAAGCTTCCAAAAAAAAAGTACTTTGACCAAACCCATTGCTTCAGAGAGTTATGAACCTAAACTACAAAATAAAGTATCATCCCCAGGAGTGGAGACTTGTTTATTGAAGTCAGAAGATCTAGGATTGAGTGAACCATTGGTCATAAATAGTGGAAGGACTCTGTGTATAAAAGTTCATCACTCTGACCAGAGTCTCTTTATCTTTAGAGTGAGCAAGTGACAATACAGGATTTCTAAGGGTTTATTCAGTTCTAAGATTGATCTTAATTTAATCCATACATGTAAATGTGTGTGTCTCTGTGTGATGTATGTGTTATGTGTGAGTATGTGTGTGTGTGTATTGAGGAGGGAGGCCTCTTGAATTTTTTCCTATTACTGAAATTTAAACCAATTTCTATTATTCTATTCTCTATGATGGGTTGTAGATTCTCAGCTAACAATTTTTAAGGAGTTTGTCTTTGCTGTTCAGTTTCCTGAATTGCATCTTAGCCTAGTGTTTGGAGATGCATTTTTCCATTCTTTTCAATTCTTCAGCTCTCACTTTCTTTATAACCTCTTTCCCTACCAGGCTCTCTGAAGACAGACAGTTTGAAAATTATTGACACTAAAGTGTAAATGATTAGCTCGTATTAGAAGTGCAACTTTCCCAAGGGCATAAGAAAACGTTAACCCAAAGAGCTGGCCTTTTAATGTGGTATAATGGAAAGAGCAAAGGTTCTGAAGCTGACCAACCTAGCTTCAAATACTGGCTCTGCTCCTGATTAACTGTGTGACTCTGAGTACGTTCCTTCACTGTAGGAGGAAGATGATAGAGCCTCTGCTCATAGTTCTTTTAAGGAGGTATTTGTGCAGGCCATGCATAGTGTTTGGCTCATAGAAACGACTCAGTCCATTTTAGTTTTCTTTTCTAACAGTGGAAATTCGGGTATCATTCAGCAGTCAGGGTTGGTTTCTGGGATAACAGGCTTGCTTAGCCCCCTTAGAATCATTTCAAGAAAGTTACTTAACACAATGGTTCTTAGAATCATCCTAAGCAAGTTATTAACATATTTACACATTGAGCTAAGCCTAAATCTACTATCCAACTTGTATTCCCTGTCCAGGGTCCTGCCTTTATTCTTCTTGTATGCAAAGTGAACAAGAAAAAACTGCTCCTTAAACAACCAATTTCTCCCCCATTCTCAAGTACTATTAAGTAACGCACACTGAGTTATCTCAACTATCTTAAGCCTCTTTTAAATGTAAACATGAAACCCGATGGGAATAGTGGTAGGACAGCTTTATAATTTTACTGTGGATTCCATACTCATGTGGATAGTAACCTCTACTATTTGCTCATTTGCATGACCTCAGCTACCTCTCTCCATCTTGGATCTGTATCCTACATTGAAGACCCCTGCCCTTTTCTATTTCAAATATGTTTAAGGAGGAAGGACATTTCCCTTACTCATAACATTAACTTGAATTTGTATTAGCAACTCCTTCCAAATAAGGAAACGAAGGTTAGTTGCCCTCTTTGGTGGCCACTAGGAAAGATCTTGACTAGAGTGACCACAGTGGGGTCCCTTTTGTATTTTTCTTTCCATTTTGTTTTTTGTAACACCCTTTTGAGTACAATGTTAGAATTAGTTTATGTTCCTTGACTTGTTAATAAGAATGTCAGCCAGGTGTGCTGGCTCACAACTGTAATCCTAGCAGTTTGGGAGGCTGAGGCGGATGGATTGCCTAAGCTCAGGAGTTTGAGACCAGCCTGGGCAACATGGTGAAACTCCATATCTACTAAAATACAAAAAAATTAGACAGGTGTGGTGGTGGGTGCCTGTAGTCCCAGCTACTCGGGAGGCTGAGGCAGTAGAATTGCTTGAACCTGGGAGGCAGAGGTTGCAGTGAGCCAAGATCAAGTCACTGCACTCCAGCCTGGGTGACAGAGCAAGACTCGGTCTCCAATAAATAAATAAATAAATAAATAAATAAATAAATAAATAAGAATGTCATGTAAAATGGGATCAGAATCAATACTCCAGCTGAAGTCCAGATAGTTTACAAATACTGCTTTCCCTTATCACCCTGGCCCATCACTCCAGTATAAAAGGAAGTGAGACTGGTCTGGAGAATCTGATCTTCACAAAGCTCTTGTGGTTGTGACACAGAATCTTGTTTTCTCACAGAAGGTTGCAATTTGATAGTTTGATTATTTCTTCAAGTATCTTTCTAGTTCTTGCAGTAAGATATAAAGTTTGGAATTACCGAAAATAATTCTTTCTCTCTTTATTAAATTTTGGCAACTTGTCTGTATTTGCCAGCCTTCAGAGTTTTTCTCTGCACTCTACAAATTTTTATAACGAAGTGGAAAATTCAGTTATCCACAGCTACTGCCTTTCTCCAATGCACAAATTCCGAAGAGATACAAGTTATGTCAATTCTACCTTTTGAAAGGTTTTCAAAGTTTTCACCTTTTCATCTTTCTAATTTTAATGTCTTGGTTTAGCCCTTTGCCATCTCTCACTTTTATTTGCAAAAGCTGATAATTGATCTTTCTCCAACAAAATCTTCCTCAATCAAGTCCATGTTCCACATTTCAGTCAAAATCAAACAAACATCCCAAAACAACATGAGGCCAAAACAGAAAAAAACAAAAGCAACAAAAAACAAAATTCACAAACTAAAAAGCACAAATTTTTTAAAAAGCAAGGAATCTAGCAAAACTGGTTATATCATGACCATGCTGTTAACCAACCTTCCTTCCTTCCTTTCCTTTCCTTCCTTCCTTCCTTCCCTTCCTCCCTCCTTCCTTCCTTTTCCTCCTTCCCCTCCTCCTTCTTTTTTGCTTTCTCTTTATTTCTTTTTCTTTCTTTCTTTCTTTTTGTTTTCTTTCTTCTTTTTCTTTCCCTTTCTTTCTTTTCTTTCTTTCTTCTTTCTCCTTTTTCCCTTCCTTCCTTCCCTCCTTTCTCCTCCTCCTCCTCCTTCTTCTTCTTCTCTCCTCTCTTTCTCTTTTCCCTTCCTTCCTTCCTTCCTTCCTTCTTTCTTTTCTTTTCTTTTCTTTTTTTTGTGTGTGTGAGACAGGGTCATCATTGTCACCCAGGCTGGATTGTAGTGGTGCCACCATAGCTCACTGTAGCCTCAAACTCCTGGGCTCAAGGGTTCTTCCTGTGTCAGCCTCCTGGACAGCCAGGACTTCAGGTGTGCACCATCATACCTGGCTTATTTTTTGTAGAGATGAGCATCTTACTATGTTGCCCAGACTAGTCTCAAACTCCTGGCCTCAGATGATTATCTTGCCTCAGCCTTCCAAAGCACTGGGATTACAGGAATAAGCCACCATGCCTGATCCCTGTAAGTTTTCTGTTGTTCCCCTAATGGCTATAGCACAAGGTGCAAACTTCCCAGCATGGCAGGCAACATCCTCGATAGTTAATTCTGTGACCTCATCTTCCACTATCGCTTCTCAGCACCATGGACTTAAGTAAGGCCATTTTCTTCCCACTCACACGATATAATAATACCACACATATTTTTTTTTCAAATTTCTAAAACAACCAGAGACTACCTCTCTGCTGATCTTTGTGTTCCTGTATCTCTAACACCTGAGGCATGACAGGCCCTAAAACAACAGATCAGGGGATGAAGAACCCAAACTAGATCAATTATATTATTAAGTCCAACTAGAGAAATCCATTTATTTATCTTTTATACTTAAGCAGAGTGGTCTTGCTCACAGACTGGCTTTCTAACTCCCATAACTCGGTGTGATTATTTGATTTGTGTTCACCTGGCAGGACTGAGAGATGGTGGAAAAGGAGGAAAGACATAGTCTGGAATGAAAGGGAAGGTACAAATTTATAAATAAATTTTACTGGCTCCACAGTTTCACTCTCGGTTTATCTAAGGACTCGGGAATCACCATCTTGATCTACAGAATGTGTCATTTAGTGAATATAGGAAAAATCTAGATAAGTGAGTGAGCACAGGGGTTGAAAGTGGCCTTTTTCTTTTTGTTCTCCGGTTTAGGAGAAGCCAGGCTGAGACCTGCTCTAACTGCACTGCCTGAGCTAGTCCAGTTGTGTTGCCATCTGCTACCAGGATAACTCATTCTTCCTGCAGATGGTATTCCCTGCTATCGAGGCCGTTGAGGTCAGCTCAGGATCCAGAGAACCACATAAGTCGACCCTGACAGTTCTAACTCTTGGGCAACTCTGGCTTCTCCAAACGCAGATGGAAACTAGTAAAACAGGTGCATGTCAAAGTGGTATTAAAGCAGCTTAGCCCCTTTATGTAATAGAGAGTGACCTCATTTTATATTACCTCATTAATCTGCAGATTTTAACAT
This sequence comes from Mandrillus leucophaeus, assembly GCF_000951045.1. NCBI lineage: Eukaryota > Metazoa > Chordata > Mammalia > Primates > Cercopithecidae > Mandrillus > Mandrillus leucophaeus. The sequence continues at coordinate 377,509 of NW_012105686.1, read as the reverse complement.
GGTTCGACTTTTGATGTGAAAAAGGCAAAGATTGCTGTGAAGATGATAAAAATGAAATTCCTTTTAGTGTTGGAAGAAGAGAGCTTTGGAGATTTCCAAGGGCCTAGAGCCAGGCCAGCCCTTCATCGAACCTTATCTTATCATCTCTCAGAGGCCCAATAAGAAGAGCTCTTTGGCTTCTTTTTTTCACTTCTGTGTAAGCAGACAACTTAGCACAAAGAGTGTAAGGAGGAGAATTCGCAGTGGGGCAGTGAACCCAAAGGGGTGACCTAGGGGTTTTAGCCTGGAGTTTAGGCGCTCTTGCTCTGTTTACCTCAGAGACAGCACAGAATTGCTTTTTGTTCTCTGCGTGACCCCACTAGGTGCACTGGAAGATCTTTACTTAACTATCTTCAGTCCCACTGAGTGTCTAATTAAGCCTCTTTTCTAGTCTTTTCTCACAGGTTGTAGCCCTACCCTTTGGTCCCTGCAGTTGGTATTTCCCTGGATCCTCTCCCAAGAGCTCAAGCACAAGTTGGCTCACAAAGGCCTGGCTTCCCCCAGGGTTCACAGGCAGCCTAACATCTCAGTGAGAGAAAGAAAAGAACAGGTGAAAGCAAACAAAGGCATACAGGCTGCCATTCAGGGCAACAGCTTCCTGGTGAGGACCTGATCCCTCATGACTCTCCCTTGGCATGGCTTAGCTATTAGGCCGACTGGGATTTTGTCCAGACCTCTCTCCAGGTGAAGCAGCAAGCCCTGCTTCAGGCTGAGGAGGTGCCATTAAGTCATTTTCTTAATGCCTTTCAAACCAGCTCTGAACTATAAATAAACCAAATGCCCAGGAGTAGCCACAATGCTAGCTGTAAAGTTATTTGCATCCTTCTCTAGATCTGAATTCCCCTTATGCCAACTCTCCCTTTTAGAAACCCCACAAGGTTGGCAGGGCCACCACTCCTGCTGCCAATGTCAGTGCATTAGCACTTAGCTTAAGTGAAACGCATATGTTGGGGGGGCTCATGGCTTCTTCCTCCTCTGTTTCCTAATGGAAACACTTCAGATAAAGAATTAACCCTCTGGTATATTGCATATACTTATTATATTATCTAGATTCCATTCTAGACTGCTAGTCCTTGAAAATAGTACTATATTTGCTAAGATTTTGTAGAATGATAACTATGGGCATGTAACTATAATAGAAACAATGAAGAAAATGATGATGAAATATTAATAACTAGTAGTGATAACAACTTAGGGTTCAATGAACGCCTGCTACAGGCTTCAGGGTAGGTGCACTTTGTATTATGCATGATATGTGTTATTTCGGATCCTCAAAAACCCAGAGAGTCTTCCTAATCTTTAGATGAAGGAAAGGAGGCTTGGGGCCTTTAAATTACCTGTCTGAAGGTCCACGCGGGCAAGTAGGACAGTCTGTCTTACTCCAAAGACAAGTGGCTTTTCTACCCTTCCCAGATTGCCTCTATATTTAATTTCATGTGACAAGAAAAGCCAGAAGGGTTTAATTTTTAAATTCATTCAAAAATTTTAAAGCAGTCTCACTTCTTTTAAATTTCATGGGAAAGCCAGAGAGCCAATAAATTTCAAAATGTGAAATTCAGTGTTGGAAACTAAGACCAGCTTCCAGTAGATTAAGGTGGGTTTCTTCACAACCATCATAGGCTAAAAATAGAACATTTAATATTCTCTTAGCTACACTGTCCAAGATATTTACTTTCCATGCAATTCTTTTTTCTTGTAGGCTCTAGAGGTGTCATTGGTAACATAACGAAGACAACATTCCAAAGGTTTACATGACTTTAAAACTCCATTTTCTCCTCCTGTACAACTTTTTATTGCATTGTGGAAAGAACTGAGTTTCTCTGACTTCACAGATTTTTTTCATAGATTTGGAGATCTGGTGTATGTGTGTGTGTGTGTGTGTGTGTGTGTGTGTGTGTGTGTGTGTGTGTGTTAAAAACAAAAGGGAAGGAAGAGCTTTTAAACAAATTATTTGTGTGAACTTGAAAGAAATTTTCATCCACATTTTAATCATAGGCAGAATGAACCTGAATATAGCAAGAGAAGATTATTAACTCAGTTACCTATTCAAAAAATTTGAATCAATTAACTGCCCACTGGATCATTTTGCATTTCATCACCTTTGTTTACCAGTATAATAATTTTTTCTTTCTAATTGCTAAGGTTTGATATGGTGCCCAGTTTCTAGAGAACTCAGAGATCCTAAGCAATATGACATCTAGAGAGAAAGAACTGGTAGGGAAAGGACATTTTCATAAACCCTTGCCTTTATGAAAACAAAAATGTTGACCATGGGTTCACTCATTTGATTTTGTGATTGAAAATATAAATGTTTAATATCTGAAACTGTGGTATGGAAAGAAAATAACTAAAGTCTATTAAATTCTTTTATTCATTGCTCCCTATGAGCCAGACACTCTTCTAAGAGCTTGATACATATATTTGTTTCTGTTGAATCTTAACAAAAACTTTATGAATACTTATGTCATCAATCCCTATTTTATATGTATACGTATGAAAACTGAGGTATACAGAAGAGTTCAATCACTCATCCAAAGTCACACAAGTTCAGGTCCAGAAAAGGTTGAGATGGGATTTGAACCCAGGTATTTAGGCTCTAGAATCTCTGCTTGTAACACTCTTCCATGCGGCAAGCATCCACGGAGCAATGAGAGTGAGTTCAGGTTATCTATCTATCTACCGCTCCAAGCCATTAGCAGCAAGAATTTTTCAAAAAAGAACTCAGTTTAATTCTTTGTCCTCACACATCAGAAAGGAACATTCTGATTGCCTTCTGCATATTTTAGCCTTTGATAACCATATTCTTAGCATCCTTTGTAAAGCTTTCATGTACCATTTCTTTTAAATATCTACCAGAGTGGGTCTCATTTCACCATGGGCTGAGGAAGACTTACCCGTAACACATGCACCAGAGCATGCTGCATTGACACCCTGCAAAAAATTACCAGACAGCTTAATCAAGGCTGTGGTTCCTTGACAGCCATGGGTGAAAGGGGCTGGAGAAGCACTAACTCTCATTTATAATTTAGCAGCATTATTTTATGATGATCACCTCTGCTCTGCTAGGTTTGTCTCACATCCACCTTGCCATTTTCAACAAAAGATGCTTTCCTCCAGTTCTCCTTCTGTTTTCCACTAGGGCATGTTATGTCTTGTCATATCAAATCACGTTTGATATGACTTGACATGGGTGCTGTGTAACTCAACCCAATCAATAGATGAATCAAGAACGGCCCTGGTGAGTCTTTCGTGCAAAGCTGGGATCCAGGGTTGCAGACTGCTTTTTGACAGTTGCTATAGTTCTTTTGGTAACCAGCTAATGATGGGGTTAGTGACATCCTCATAACATGTGAGAATGCTCTATTTGTTGTTTTTATTTTCCCCACTATAAGCTGCCTAGTCAGGAAAGCTGCAAATGAAATATCTTTCAATAGTACACACTCTCACTAGTTATATTTTGTACATCTAGGACTGGCAGCAAAACTTGTAGAGCCCAGTGCAAGATAAAAAATAAATGTATACCACCTGGTTCAAAATTATTAAGAATTTCAGCCGGGCGCGGTGGCTCAAGCCTGTAATCCCAGCACTTTGGGAGGCCGAGACGGGCGGATCACAAGGTCAGCAGATCGAGACCATCCTGGCTAACACGGTGAAACCCCGTCTCTTCTTAAAAAAAAAAATACAAAAAACTAGCCGGGTAAGGTAGCGGGCGCCTGTAGTCCCAGCTACTCGGGAGGCTGAGGCAGGAGAATGGCGTAAGCCCGGGAGCCGGAGCTTGCAGTGAGCTGAGATCCGGCCACTGCGCTCCAGCCTGGGTGATAGAGCCAGACTCCGTCTCAAAAAAAAAAAAAAAAGAATTTCAGGCCTGGTGCGGTGGCTCACGCCTGTAATCCTAGCAATTTGGGAGGCTGAGGCAGGCGGATCACCTGAGGTCAGTGGTTCAAGACCGGCCCCAACATGGCAAAAACCCCATCTCTACTAAAAATACACCAATTAGCCAGGCATAGTGGTGCATGCCTGTAATCTCAGCTACTCGGGATGCTGAGGCAGGAGAATCACTTGAATGGAGGAGGAGGAGGTTGCAGTGAGCCAAGATGGTACCAATGCACTCCAGCCTGGGTGACAGAGTGAGACTCCATCTAAAGAAAAAAAAAAAAAAAGAAATTCAATTTTGAGATGGTAATGTCAGTGCATGGAGCTCTTCTAAGTGTGGGCCCCTGTGTGACTGTCCAGGTCACATTCCCATGAAGCCTGCCCTGTATACATGGCTCACACATGCTGATGGCTCTTGGTGTTGGCATCAGATGCAGGGGTCTTCCTATCTTTAGAAAGTGTACCCTGCATGATAGTGCACATTTTGAGGATGGCCTATCATGCCAGACACAAGAGAGAGAAGAGGAACGTCATTATAACTGCATTCAGGGATATTTCAATCGGTGCTGATTGCTACTTCTCCTTAAAGCACAGCAATTTGCTGCGCAGATTCTGTAGTGGTGGAAACGGCACCCACTGCTATTTCCAACCGCCGCCTACCTCCTTCTCCTCCTTACAACAGTTCCTTTCTTCTGTTTTGGTTTGGTTCATAATGCTTTGAGAAAAGATTACTTCCCTTACATTTTCATATTCCCACTTTTATTCTGAGACAAATCTCGCTGCTTCCTTTTGTTTTATTGGTCCTCTGTAAAATGGCAGCATCAGCGTATTACACAATTAATTGGTGCAATTTATGGACTCAAAGAACTGACCCCTTTCCTTTGAGCTTTAAGATATGTGTATTTGTGTGTGTGTGTGTGTGTGTGTGTGTCTGTGTGTGTTTTCACATCTACATCCAAACACATTTTTTAAGCAGCAAATATACTAGAACAAATTCATTTGGTATAGAAACACATGGCTTTGAAATTTGTTGAAATTTCTAAAAGTGCAATGGGCTTGAAACAGGAAAAAAATAAGAGGAAAAAATGAAAACAAAAAAGAATTTTAAAATCAAATATGTTCCTCTTCAAACAGGTTGGTATAATGGACCCAAATCTCTTGTTTCAAAACAAGCTAAAGAAAATTGTTTTAAAAATCCTAAAACATTCAGTCTGTGAATAAGATCCTGGATCCTCTCAGAACTGCCAACATTTTAACACCAGCTGGCACCAGAGGCCCTGCTCTGAGGAACTTTGACACAGCAACCCTGTCTTTGGAGATCTGAAAAAAGAAATTACCCAATTAAGATGTAATGGCCCTCCAGCCTTCCCTGACTGTGAATGAGAGGAGGCGTATTTACAATCACAGTGCGCCATAAAATTTTATCCAGTTATATTGAATCAGCAGGGCAAAATTAGCCTAAGCTGTCTTGATGAGGACAGCCACATGTGCTCATGCAAGCAAGGGTGGCAGGAATTAGGACCAGATGGGGTCAACAGTCAGGGAAATTTAGAGCGATGTTCCCTGGGCATGACGTTAGGGTAAAGGGGTATGGAGATACAATGGGAATGTAGAGTTCACCCAAGATGGTTATCATCTGTCTACAAAGAGATTCCACTAATCAAAAACAAAGTATTTCTCAAAAAAGAGCATCATTTAGGTGGCATAGGTGTTTTTAAATGTTTTCTAGTAAAAAATTAACACATACTAATTTTTAAAGGTTCATAATGCTTTGAGTGGTTCCAAGATATTTGGTTTTAATCACCTTTTAATTCTACCAGGCTTGCATGGGGAATTTCATTTTTTTTAACCATGAATGTTATTTATATGTATGAAGGCTGAAGGACTAAGTTTCCTTTCTAAGCAAAATCTTCTCTTCCTCCAAAGGTCAGGGATGATGTGAGCAGGTGGTCTAATAATTCCTCAGAACTCTTTTTCTCATTCTTCTCTCTCTTCCTCTTCTGCCTTACCAAGAACGGAGAAATGGTAAGTAGAAACAACCCCAAGGCTGCAAAAAGGAGGCTTTCATCCATTTGCTTTTGAAGAGAACAGGAACACAATTTGCTATGAATACAGTATATTCATGACGCCAAGCCGTACACCATCTCCTTCCATTTACTGCTCAGAAGACACAGAGGAGGCCTCACTCTGCCAAGACCAACAGAAGTCACAGCATCTGAAAGGTGAAGAGAGAAGTTCTCCCAGGGGATTGTGACGCCCAGCTGTGTGAGTGTGTGTTTGTGTGTCTGCGTGCGTGTTGGGGCAGGTGAAGAAGAGAGTGTGGAAGTAAAAAGAAGGGCGCAAGAGAAGCACGAGGAGCAGCTCAAACTTGCTCTGCTGGGGTTTCAACTCCTCTGCAAGGCTGTCTGTGTTTTACCAATCAGCATTTTAAAATTAAGATTCACTCAACCTCTGTTGTCCAAGACAGTAGCCACACTAAACACATGTGGCTACTGGGAGCTCGAATGTGGTTGGTCCAAATAGATGTGCACTGTTAGTATAAACTACACACCAGATTTTAAAATCTTAGTATGAAAAATAGAATGTACAATATTTCACTAATAATGTTTACATTGATTACATGTTGAAATGATATTATTTTGGATATATTGGATTAAATAGAATGTATTTTTAAAGTTAATCCCACCTATTTTAAAATACATTTTAATGATGCCATGAGAAAAATTGAAATGATATGCATAGCTTGCATTGTTTTCTACCAGATAGTGCTTCTCTCAATATTTCAGTCTCTGATGGGCGTAGAGGGAGGAGGGTGCGTGTTGGATGCAGAGTTGTGCATCCTCGTCCACATATGTACAATTCTTTGATCTTAGCATCCTGTCCTAATCACCCCAAAACTTCTCACTTGATTACCCCCAGTCCAGGAAGATGTGACACATCCCAGAAAGGACTATCTATGGTTGTCAGTTTCTCCATGTCCTGTAATCCTGCAAAGGAAATATATTTACAAGGCACTTATGCCTGGCAGCTCTCTTCTCTTTCTTAAAATATGGGTGAGGGACTGGTTCTGTGATTGAGCACAAAATGAGAGCCGTTCTTTCATGCCATCTTCCAAGCAGGTGGTATTATGCACCAGGCTATTTATGCAGCAATTCTAGAGCCCAAACAGGAAAAGAGAAAAAAAACTTCACTAAAAATCCTTGATTTCCTTCAGGAGTATAGAGAGAAAAAAAAAAAAAAAGACATTTGGTATTAGCAGTGATAGTTCATGCTCTGAATCTTTTGTAATTAAAGCTATCTTTAAATATAAAAAGTGATTAGTAGTATCTTGTTGTATTTGTATAGCTCTTTATGATTTATAAAGAATATCTTCAGTTATTCTCTGAACTCTCATGATGACTCTGTGATTTGAAGGATTTTATTCCTTTTTGCAAATGAGGAAACAGAAGCTGCCTGAGTTACTGAACATATAGTTAACACTAAGCAAGGAGAAGCAGCCCAATAATGAAACTATGATTCTAATTGTATATTCCCCTCAGCTCTTTTTACACTTATGGCTTGGTTGCTCTCAATTAAAGGAACTTAAAGGTGGTGTTCTCCTCAAACTCTGTCAGTGTCATAAGAAACCAATAAACCCTTTGGAGGGGCACACAGATCACTAAAGTCCCTTGTCATAGCTGTGTCACTTGAAATCAGTTGATTTCATCCATAACTGTGGATATGGTATGGGTTTGATGACCAGAAAGGGCTGTGAACAAACTGAGGGTCGCAAGTGTTAACGAGCATTAGAATCACCTGGAGGACTTGTTGACATACAAAGCCCTGTGCCCCATCTCTATAGTTTCTGATTCTGTAGATCTGGAGTGGGTCTGATAATTTGCATCTCTAACTAGTTACCAGTTGATGCTGGTGCTGCTGGTTCAGGGGCCACATGTGGAGAACCACTGTGTTAGGATGCTAATTACATGGCAGAGATTCATGGGGACAGAGGGCACATAAGTGCTGTGACAGCAAGAAATCAATGAAAATGGGCGTTTTGAAGCTGAGTTAGGTTTTCTAGAATGACTTTTTGGGATCAGGATACCTCATATTAGTGAATTTCTGGGATATAGGTTATTTAAGAAATGAGAGCAGAAGGCGATAGAAGGTAGGCAGTAGAGATAAAAGGCAGACAGAGACAGTGAGAAAAAGAGTGAGAGAGAAAGTTAGAAAAAGAAACAGAGAGACAGAGAGAGGGAGACAGAGGTGGACAATAATTTAAGACAAAGAACCTTTCATAGCCAACTTACCAGATAAGAATAGAAGAGCAAATCAATACCACAGTTTCTTGTTGTACACATATTAAGAATAATCAAACAATAAAAAGGTCATTAGTTAGCTATTTAAATGTTTACAATGTTTCCCCTATGAAGGGGAATGGTCATTTATCATCATGGTTGAAGTCATTTAAAAAGTCTAAATACACAGTTACCCAAGTTGTCAATGCAGGCAGAATCTCTTGCCTCTAAATTGGGGCCAAGCAATAGGATTTCAAAACTTTGTTAAAAAATATAAAACTGTGAAAGCAGATTACTTTTCAAGGAATGCAATCAACTACAGGTATTTTTACCTATGACATAAATATAAATGTTAATGAAATTGATCACTCAACTGTCCCCATCTCAATCTCCCAGGGAAGGGGAGGGGAACACTTCCCATTCTTTTGAAATGTCCTCTTCCTATGCTTGTTTCTTTTCCTCACATGCGTTCATTTGTTTGCTGTATGTAATTCTAAGTTTAAAAAATGTTATGGAATGACAAGTATTACGTAGCAATGGTCAAAAATTAAATTACCCAAAGTACATTAACAAAAACCCTTGCTTTAAGAAAATCACTCTCCTATTTCAAATGTGGGATAAATGAAATTTTCAACCAAATGGTTTCTGAGGCATTAAGTTGTTCGTAGTGACACAGTAGAACAGTTTGATAATTATAAAGCAGTGTGTCACTTCAGAGAGTAATTTTTCGTTTAAGAGAGAGAGCCCAAGAAGCCAGTTTTCACAGGAAGTGCTTTCCGATTCGGTGGTTGTGGGCATGGAAGTAAAGTGTTGTCTGGCTCCTGGTTGTCATAAATACATACCTGAATACACATTGCCCACACTTGCACGGTCTCAGCACAATTTAGGAATAGGCCTCCTTTTTGCCCTGCTCAGTTAAAAGTTGGAAAGAGTGCAGCCGTAGAAAGCTATGGCTTGCACATTTTTTTTTATGGGTAAAATTTATAGAGTAATGTATCTACTTTTGGCATGACTATTGTTAAACCTGGAGATCAAGCAAAGTGACACTGAGTATATTGCTTTATCAATTGGATTCGTTCGAGTGAAAAATGCTGATCAGGCCATGTCTATCCCTTGGGTGCAGAAACCCTACTTCAACTCTAGAATGGTCGATACATAAAAGTCAAATTCATTATAATTTGTAGCTTTTTTTTTTCTTGAAGAAGCATGCAGTTCTCAGTACATCAATATCAACTCTTAAATCCACATCGGATGGAGAGGGTACAGCACAGTAATTCAATCTCTTTACACTTAATATGGTCAGGAAGGGAGAATGAAAACAGCCTCTTGTAAAATGATGGAAAAAACAGGATGCAATCACTCTGATGGAGCGGTGCAAAGGAGTCATTTTACACCATCCGTTACCAGGGCAACAAAATACAGTGAGCCCTATACATCTAACAGGTGACATTTTAGCTAAGAAATTGCTTCTTTGGTATTTTTTCTGTCTATGAAAAACAATGTTACCAGCGTTTTCACTTGTCATGTACGATAGGGCAATATATTCCTGCTGACAGACCATAATGGAAAAATAGAGGAGTTAAATAGTATTACAGTCTAAGTTTTGGGATACATGTTAATATGCTCTTTAAAGAGATTTCAGACACTTTCTAACACCCCGGAGACTCAAGCGACTGAAATCTCTGCACACATCTCTGCATACCACTTGGAGTTTAGATAAGGAAAAAGTACTTTGTTTCCAGAATGTGGTGTAAAGTCCTAGACAGACTTTTAAGAAAAGTAATTAATATAATTGTCTCTTGTCATAAGGCCCCCTAGCTCTGCAAATTCATTACTATATCCCTATAGGTCTTTCTTAAAGAAGAAGAAAAGTAAGAAAATGATATTTTCATAGCAGAATAGTGTTCTCTTTCCTGTTTATCCCCAAGGTAATCTGATATTGAAAAAATAAGAGACAGAGAAATGAGGTTTTCCAAGAGACGGTTAAACTGTGTTACAGAATGCAATGTCAATGTTTTCTTAAGTACCTGGAGAAGATGATCATCCCTCCCTCTCCAAAATAGTCATGCAGAATGCTTCAGAAAATCCTGCATTAGTGTCTCTCTTTGGATTTCGTTTACTGCCCATCTAAGGAATTTTTATTGGGCCAAAGCTACTCTAGTTCTTCTAGGCTTCGATTCCAAAGGGGAATGAATATTCAGATTTGTGGCTGGATCATTATTTTGCCTTCTCATGATGTTCTGTTGGAGCCAATGATGTACAATAATAGATTTGAGAATTAGGAGAGAGTTTAGAGAATGACTGTCCAAAATTTCATCTGCATAGATCAGTAAAGTGGTATCCAAGGAGGCCAGAGAGAGAGACAAATGAGACTAATCCCCTAATGCTGGAGCCAGTGCTCATTCAATCACTGTGATTAATTGTAATTACCACAATAACTAATTTCAATTACCTAAATATCATTCCAATATTCATTGAGCACCTGCTACATACCCAGACTTCCGGGATATAGAATTAAATAAAGTACAATCACAGCCTGCTGGGCACCCACAATCAGGTGGGAGTGGCAGAGAGTTATAAATAGAGTGGACTGAGTGATCTGCTGCTGAGTGATCAACTGAAGATACACCCAAAGGCAATGTGGGAGACAGAGTTAGGAAAGCTCTTGTTTAAAACAAAGGTTACATATTGTGAGCATTCAAAACTAATCCCGCCCCTCACCATTAGGCTCAAATAGGAAGTCACATATAAACCAATACATCTGTGTCAAGAGCCAGAAATCTCTTTTTAAAAATTTTTATTGGGCTAAAAGCTACATTAAAAGCTTGCCATCTTAACCATTTTTGAATGCACAGTTCAGTGGTGTTAAGTATGTCCACATTGTTGTGAAACAGATCTCCATAATTTTTCATCTTGTGAATCTGAGACTCTATACCCAACTCTCTTCCCCTTCCTGCTCCCCTCAGTCCCTGGTAATCACCATTCTACTTTCTGTTTTTATGAATTTGACTAGTTTAGATATCTCATAGAAACAGAATCATACAGTTTTTGTCGTTCTGTGACTGGCTTATTTCACTTAGCACAATGTCTTAAAGGTTCATTCCTGTTGTAGCATATGACAGAATTTCCTTCCTTTTTAAGGCTAAATAACCTTTCATTCTATGCATATACTGCATTTTGTTTATTCATCCATCCATCCATGAATAATTGGGTTGCTTCTCTGCAGCTCTTCATTATTGTGAATAGTTCTGCTATGAACGTGGATGTGCAAAGGGAACAGATAAACCGTAACACAGAGAAAGGCCAGGCATCACAAGGGGAAGTTCAGAAAACGAGAAAAATTAAAAAAAAAAAAAATTAAAGCATGTGTGTGTGTGTGTGTGTGTGTGTGTATGTGTATGTAGGTAAGGGAGATAAAATGCCAAGGTGATTGCTTTAAGAATACTTGTCTAATTTCAAATTTGAAATAAATAAAATTACCTGAATTTCACCACTTAGGGTCCCATTAAATAAGGTAATAAATACTAAAAAACTGAGGTAAAAACATCCAGTAAAAAAGGACAAGAAATGGTAAAATGACAGAGGCAATGTCAAAAGCAAGGAAGTCAAAACCTAATGGGGGAAAAGAAAAAAACAAACAAAAAACTGGAGCATTTTAGATAAAACTTCAAACTTCAATTTTGCCCTCTGTGGGTATTGTTGAAAAATCACCAGTGTTAGTTGCTGAACATGATGTGACTAAGATACTATTTATTATGGTATGTATGATTAGAAATAAGACAAATTGTGTGTGTGTATGTGTGTGTGTGTGTGTGTGTAAAGCAGGGTGAGAAAAAGTCAATTCAATGCCACAGTATGAATTTCGAATTATACAGAGGTGATAGAGAGACAGAAATGGAGGATATACAGTTTTGGCTGAAACTAGAGAAACAGCTACATGTGATTACAAATCACATTAGATATAATAAGGCCAAATTAGACAACTACACAAATTTATTCTTAAAAATTAGAAATAATTAAATACAAAGAAGGAATCATACTATTTTCACACAATTTTTATATGATGTTTCTATTATTGTTTGGAATGTTCTTTCCCATTCATTTGTTTTAAGTAGCTGATATGATTTATGAAGTCTTCCTTGTGTGGTGAAAAGCATCATGCCATCAGACTATATAAAGGTTTTTGTAATCACAGTATCCACAGGGCTAATGATCTCTGCTACCTGGGTTCTAAGGTGTCCATGGAGGTGGTAGCTCTTGGAACAGTTTGTGTCCTGTTTAGAGTCACACTTTGTTACAGAAAGACTGATAGAATTGACGAGTGTTTGAATAAGCTCCACAACAGTGTCCTGATGTAAAAGAAATACATAATACAGTATGGCAAAAAAATGGGAAGTAATTTTCCCCCAGGTTTGTAAATAAGAGTCTGAGAGACCAGAACTCATGTCCCCTAAATTTTAAACTATGCCAGTCATTTATTTTTTATCTTTAATACAAGATTTAGAAGATTCAAGTTTAAAAACCTGAATGATTGCATTAAAACAAACAAAAACAGACAAAAGTACCCTAAAATGACAATAAAAAGACTTTAATGAGAGACTGTTCCCTAAACAGGTCTTGGAATAAGTAGATAAATGCTAAAATGATTGCTATCATGTAACAAGTATATTTAAAACTTTTCTAAAATTAAAAATATCAGGCCAGACGTGGTGGCTCAAGGTTATAATCCCAGCACTTTGGGAGGCCAAGGTGGGCAGATCACTTGAGGCCAGCTGTTCGAAACCAGCCTGGCCAACATGGTGAAACCACATGTATTTTTGGCTTCTGTTAAAAAAAAAAAAAAAAAATTAACCTGGTGTATTAGTCCGTTTTCACACTGCTGACAAATACATACCAGAGACTGGGCAATTTACCAAAGGAAGAGCTTTAATAAACTTATAGTTCTACATGGCTAGGGAGGCCTCATAATCATGGCAGAAAGTGAAAGGCACTCCTTACATGGCAGTGGCAAGACACAGAATGAGAGTCAAGTGAAACGGGTTTCCCCTTATAAAACCATCAGATCTCATGAGACTTATTCACTACCCCAAGAACAGTATGGGAGAAAATGCCCCATGATTCAATTATCTCCCACAGTGTCCCTCTCACAACACATGAGAATTATGGGAATACAATTCAAAATGAGATTTGGGCAAAACACAGAGCCAAATCATATTATTCTGCCCCTGGCCCTTCCCAAATCTCATGTCCTCACATTTCAAAACCAATCATGCCTTCCCAAAAGTACCCCAAAGTCTTCACTCATTTCAGCATTAACTCAAAAGTCTGTAGTCCAAAGTCTCACCTGAGAGAAGGCAAGTCACTTCCATCTATGAGCCTGTAAAATCAAAAGCAAGTTAGTTACTTCCTAGATACAATGGGGGTATGGCACTGGGTAAATACAGCTGTTCCAAATGGCAGGAATTGACCAAAACAAAGGGGCTACAGGCCGTATGCAAGTCTGAAATCCAGTAGGGCAGTCAAATCTTAAAGCTCCAAAATGATCTCCTTTGACTCCACGTCTCATATCTAGTTACATCAATGCAAGAGGGGAGGTTAAATGGTCTTGGGCAGCTCCACCCCTGTGGCTTTGCAGGGTACAGCCTCCCTCCTGGCTGCTTTCACAGGCTGGCATTGAGTGTCTGCGACTTTTCCAGGCACACGGTATAAGATGTCAGTGGATCTACCATTCTGGGATCTGGAGGACGGTGGCTCTCTTCTCACAGCTACACTAGGCAGTGTCCTAATGGGGACTCTGTGTGGGGGCACCCACCAGATATTTGCCTTCTGCACTGCCCTAGCAGAGGTTCTCCATGAGGGCCTCACTCCTACAGCAAATGTCTGCCTGGACATCCAGGTGTTTCTATACATCCTCTGAAATCTAGGCAGAGATTCCCAAACCTCAATTTTTGATTTCTGTGCATCTGTAGGCTCAATACCATACGGAGGCTGCCAAGTCTTGGGGCTTGCACCCTCTTAAGCCATGGCCTAAGATGTACGTTGGCCCCTTTTAGCAATGGCTGGAGTGGTTGGGATGCAGGGCACCAAGTCCCTAGACTGCACACAGCAGAGGGACCCTGGGCCTGGCCCACAAAACCAGGTTTTCATCCTAAGCCTCCAGGCCTGTGATGGGATGGGCTGCCACAAAGTTCTCTGACATGCCCCGGAGACATTTTCCCCCATTGTCTCGGTGATGAACATTCCTCTTCTCAGTATTTATGCACATTTCTGCAGACATCTTGAGTTTCTCCTCAGAAAATGGGATTTTCTTTTCTATCACAGTCAGGGTACAAATTTTCCAAACTTTTATGCTCTGTTTCTGTTTTAAAACTGAATGGCTTTAACAGAACCCAAGCCACCTCTTGAATGCTTTGCTGCTTAGAAATTTCTTCTGCCAGATACCCTACATCATCTCTCTCAAGTTCAAAGTTTCACAACTCTCTAGGGCAGAAGCAAAATGCCTTCGGTCTCTTTGCCAAAACATAACATGAGTCACCTTTGCTTCATTTCCCAACAAGTTCCTCATCTCCATCTGAGACCACCTCAGCCTGGATTTCATTGTCCATATCATTATCAGCTTTTGGCCAAAGTTATTAAAGAAATCTCTAGGGAGTTCCACACTGTCCCATATTCTCCTGTCTTCTTCTGAGCCTTCCAAACTGTTCTTACCTCTGCCTGTTACCCAGTTCCAGTGTTGCTTCCACATTTTGGGGTATCTTTTCAGCAACACTCCATCCCAGTACCAATTTACTGTATTAGTCCATTTTCATGCTGCTGATAAAGATACCCGAGACTGGGCAATTTAAAAAAGAAAGAGGTTTAATGGGCTTCTAGTTCCACGTGGCTAGGGAGGCCTCACAATCATGGTGGAAGGTGAAAGGCACTTCTTACATGGTGGCGCAAAAGAGAAAATGAGAACCAAGCAAAAGGGGTTTCCCCTTATAAAACCATCAGATCTTGTGAGACCTATTCACTACCACAGGAACAGTATGGGAGAAACTGCCCCATGATTCAGTGATCTCCCACCAGGTCCCTCTCACAACATGTGGGAATTATGTGAATACAATTCAAGATGAGATTTGGGTGGGGACACAGAGTCATACCATATCACCAGGCGTGGCAGCATGCACCTGTAGTCCCAGCTACTAGGGAGGCTGAGGCATAAGAACTGTTTGAACCCAGGAGGTGGAGGTTGCAGTGAGCTGAGATAGCACCACTGTGTTCCAGCCTGGGCAACAGAGCAAGACTTTGTCTCAAAAAAAAATATATACATATATATATGTCAGAAGTAATTTTTCATATTTGCATTCATTTGATGTACAGAATTTTTTTTCCAGCTTTAGTTTTCACAGTAAAACATTTGACCTTTATTTGTCATTATGAATTCTTTGTAAATATTACTTTTCATGTCTGTAATATTCCATTAACTGGGTGGATAATAATTTCTTTAATTTGTACTCTATTATTGGCTATTTAGGTTTATATTTTATCTTTCTCCTATTAAAAAGAATGCTGTGGCAACGTGTGAGGTTTATTATTTTAGTTTGATTTTTTGATAGCAAACTGAAGCTCTTAATTATATTAATACAGTTAAAACTGTTTATGCTTTCCTCTATGATGAAAATTTGCCACCATCTTAAAACTGTAATAAGAAGACATTGCTTTTTCATTATAGTTTTAAAACATTGAGGTTCTTCTTTTTCTTTTACTCTCCAACAAATCTGTAAATTTTCATGAATCTTGTGAAGTATGTATTTACATAATATTGTTTTCCTAAATATGCAATCAATTCTTCAATAATGGAACTATCAAACAATAATTTTTTCCTACAGATTTATGACATCACTTTATATAATGTATATACAGTAGATATTAGCACACCCTAGGGGCTTTTTCTGAGCAAAGTAGTTGCACTTTCAAGAGCCACCAATCTATTAAAATCTAGTAGGAAAAAATTCAGAATGAGATAACGTAGTTTCACATGTTAAGACGAGAACCTTATTTAATAAGAATCATAATGATCCCTCATCTAGTTTTGTTAAAATTTTTTTCATATTTTCCTGAGTAAGCATTAAGCTGATGAAACATTAATTTTACAAAATGTATTTGTAAACTCTGGTGATAAGGAGCATCTCATCCTCAGGTTTAATTTTAATTTTAATTTTAATTTCTTCAGATGTAATTCATTCACAATCCTCTCAGGAATCTCAAGAGTAATTATAGATACAGTATTAATCACATATTCTGGGTATAAATGGTGTTATAGAAAATGTAATCTATAAAATAACCACAGTAAATTGTGCCATGAGATGTAGATAAATGTAACCACTGTTACTGTCATGGTACTGGTACCAAAACAGAGATATAGACCAATGGAACAGAACCGAGTCCTCAGAAATAATACCACACATCTACAGCCATCTGATCTTTGACAAACCTGAGAGAAACAAGAAATGGGGAAAGGATTCCCTATTTAATAAATGGTGCTGGGAAAATTGGCTAGCCATAAGTAGAAAGCTGAAACTGGATCCTTTCCTTACTCCTTATATGAAAATTAATTCAAGATGGATTAGAGACTTAAATGTTAGACCTAATACCATAAAAACCCTAGAGAAAAACCTAGGTAGTACCATTCAGGACATAGGAATGGGCAAAGACTTCATGTCTAAAACACCAAAAGCAACGGCAGCAAAAGCCAAAATTGACAAATGGGACCTAATTAAACTAAAGAGCTTCTGCACAGCAAAAGAAACTACCATCAGAGTGAACAGGCAACCTACAAAACAGGAGAAAATTTTTGCAATCTACTCATCTGACAAAGGGCTAATATCCAGAACCTACACAGAACTCAAACAAATTTACAAGGAAAAAACAAACAACCCCATCAAAAAGTGGGCAAAGGATATGAACAGACATTTCTCAAAAGAAGACATTCATACAGCCAACAGACACATGAAAAAATGCTCATCATCACTGGCCATCAGAGAAATGCAAATCAAAACCACAATGAGATACCATCTCACACCAGTTAGAATGGCGATCATTAAAAAGTCAGGAAACAACAGGTGCTGGAGAGGATGTGGAGAAATAGGAACACTTTTACACTGTTGGTGGGATTGTAAACTAGTTCAACCATTATGGAAAACAGTATGGCGATTCCTCAAGGATCTAGAACTAGATGTACCATATGACCCAGCCATCCCATTACTGGGTATATACCCAAAGGATTATAAATCATGCTGCTATAAAGACACATGCACACGTATGTTTATTGCGGCACTATTCACAATAGCAAAGACTTGGAATCAACCCAAATGTCCATCAGTGACAGATTGGATTAAGAAAATGTGGCACATATACACCATGGAATACTATGCAGCCATAAAAAAGGATGAGTTTGTGTCCTTTGTAGGGACATGGATGCAGCTGGAAACCATCATTCTTAGCAAACTATCACAAGAACAGAAAACCAAACACCGCATGTTCTCACTCATAGGTGGGAACTGAACAATGAGATCACTTGGACTCGGGAAGGGGGACATCACCCACCGGGGCCTATCATGGGGGAGCGGGGGAGGGATTGCATTGGGAGTTATACCTGATGTAAATGACGAGTTGATGGGTGCTGACGAGTTGATGGGTGCAGCACGCCAACATGGCACAAGTATACATATGTAACAAACCTGCACATTATGCACATGTACCCTAGAACTTAAAGTATTATAATAATAATAATAAATAAATAAATAAATAAATAAATAAATAATGTAACCACTGTTAATTTGAACACAAGATGCCCAGTAGAGTAGGGAGAGCAGGGTGCCATTTATTATTCTTCAGAGGGCTTTTGGTTTCTCAAATGAGAGTTGTGAGAAAAGTAAAAAGTGTTGCAGTCAGAAAGCAAGATGATGCAAGAAGGGAGAGAGTCCTAAAATAAAATTTAATTTCTGAAACTTTGTAAAAAGTTTAATAACCGATTTCTTGACTTTTCCATTTTCTGAGGAAGAAAAAGCAGCAATCATCATGGAGGAAAACCTGAGAGCACAAGTTTGTAGCCTACAATTTTTAAATTAGAAATATATAAAAGTAAAATGGTATATCAGCAAAAATATATTTTTGTGTTGACATTTTAATTTTCACAAAATATATGAAGAATATAAGCTCTACATTTAAACAGCAAAACAATCTTAGTCATATTAATGATTATAAACACTAAATGATGATTTAAACTTTGAGAAACATTTATTTACTCTCCTATACCACTTTCTTTTCTGTCCAATTTCAACTACTTAAAAAATTCCTATACATTAGATTATAAGTACAGATGGATGAATCTCTGGGGACTATTTTAATAACCTCCTTTATACTAGTGTCCCTAACACTATTGTCATTTGCCTCCTTGTAATCATCCTCTATTATGCTAACAGAATTATTTATGATTTGCAGATCAGTCATTATTTCTTTTATTCTACAGAGTAAAGTCTGAATTCTTTGGCTTCAAGTGCAATTTGACTATTCCCTAATTTCTCACTTTGATCTCCAGTTCCTGGAAACCTCGTGTTCAGTGAACAGGAATTTCTAAACTCAGAACCTTTGCTTATCCTTCTACCTGGATTGCTATTCTGCAAACCTATGCTCCTGAAGAATTGCTGATAGGATGTAAATTTTTTTTAAAAAGTCATCTAATAGTGCATTAGAAATAGACATAAGCAAAGAAATACCAACCTTGCCAAATAAGCTGACCCTAAAGTACAAGGACAGTGAAAAAAGAGTCAAGTCAGCTTAACCCCAACTGGCATTTACAAGATTCACAATACAGTTTGCAATGCACTTGGAAAGAAACCAACCGGCTTTAAGATAATTAAGTGCTACCATCAAGGAAGGATTATGCAGGTGCCAAATAAGGTTGTCTGGGACACCAAATCCCTTCCTATCTTTTAATGCTGTAAAAATAATGAAGAACTTGAAGAAGTATGGCCTTAATCGTATTTGTGATACTCTAATTCTGACTGAAGAAAGACTTAAGACAGTAACCTAGGTGGAGTAAAGACAGCAAACAACAAAAGAGTCACACGTTTGTTTAATATGTAAATCCAAAAATTTCTTGAGCACTCAAGACCTTTTCTTTCTTCCTCTAGTTTCTAGTTCTTGTCAAGTAAGTACAGACAATAAATCATGTAGTTGCACATCCACATTGTCTTGCCTCTTCTGCAAAAAAAGTACTATACACCAAGAAGGAAAATGCATGCCCTTCTTTCTGACATGAGAAATAAGATCTTGTTGGCATGTTCTTACCAATGCCCAGGAGGGCTGGGTCGACCCAGCAGGGTAAGTGTAGTAAAGACAACC
The DNA here is from genome assembly GCF_000951045.1 of Mandrillus leucophaeus. Taxonomy (NCBI): domain Eukaryota; kingdom Metazoa; phylum Chordata; class Mammalia; order Primates; family Cercopithecidae; genus Mandrillus; species Mandrillus leucophaeus. The sequence goes on along the minus strand of NW_012105686.1, from coordinate 357,932 downwards.
GCTACTACCTCATCCTTAAAGTCCAGCTTGAAAACCATTTCCACTCTGTTTTTTTGGTTTTTTTTTTCAAATTTGTCCTTGATTTTCCAGACAGATTTTAATTGTCATTTTTTTCTGTAGAACTGTATGCAAACCCACAACGTAATATTTTGCATTGTAGCCATACCCACAAAAACCCCACAACTGTTTGAATTCATTAGGCTGGGGGTTTAGAGTTTCATCTTTTATAGTTCCAAAGCCTTGAGGATAGTCTGTATTAGAAAAATGTTTCTTTCAATGAATTGTTAAATTAAGCTATGAAGCCACAGTTTCCTAAGTCACATTGAAGTCTCTTTATTCTTGAAGTTTACTTCAATAGTTTCATGAAACCTTCCCTTTCCCTACAGCTTGTGACCAATGATCTTTTTTCTCTAAACTCCCATTGAATTTATTGTTAGTATCTTATAGTTTACAGCATAATTATTTCTCACGTATTAATTCTTGCTTTCTTGATAGCTAATTGGATTCTTGAAGATGGAATCACATTTTATCCTAAGAAATGTCTAGTATAATACTGACACCTGAGAAGTATTTAGTCAATGCTTGTGTATTTAGGTCAATACCCTGGTTTTCACTCAGTGTATTAATATCTGGTACATTAATTTTAATAGTAACAATGAAAAACCTATACATCAAAGTCAGATGTAATGTAATTCCGAATCACTTCCTCTCCTGGCATCATGGTTAAGACCAAACGTCTGGAATTTGGCTGATGTTGATGTGAAGCACATCTCTGTCCCTTATTATCAACGTGATCTTGAACTTAATCTCTTTAAACTTCACTTTCCTCAGGCATAAAATGAAGATAATAAAAGCCCCTGCAACATAGGGTTGTTGCATGGATTAATTGAGATCATGTATATAAAGCACATAGTACAATGCCTAGCACAGATAAATGTTTCATAGTACATATTATTATTGCAATCTTTAAGAAAAATAATTCATCACCCCATGGAATTTTAAGCTGTTATTTAAGTTGTTTACAATATTTTTTATTTAAAATATCCCCTACCCTAAGAAAATACATGCAAATGAATGAAGGAATACTATTGGATATAGTTATTTTATATACTTTTTTTATTTTAAAAATTATGTAAAAGGAGTAATAGTGATGTAAGGAATTCCAAAAGTCCATGCCTCCATAAAAGCAACCACAACAGGAAAAAAAAAAAAAAAACTGGCAAAAATTTAAAAATCAACTTTATCAGAACCCTGGAAACTAACCAAAACCTTGCAGCAACCTAGGCAGAGCTGATTCCACAAAAATGACCAAATGTCATTGAGAAGAGTAAGATTTGTCCCATTTTCACTTACCCTAGTCCCATCACCAGTTCAGTGGTAATCTTGAAAATTATACCAGTTCAGTGGTAGTCTTGAAAATTACAGTCCACATTTCTGATACTTATTCTGAAGGAGCAGAAAGACATCATTTACAAATAAATGTTCATAGTAGATCCAGCTGTAGACCCCCTGGAAGACCTGTTCAAATGGCCTGTCTTTATCTTGGCTAACTTGGATTTCATCCAGCTAAAATCACTACCTTTTGGGCATTGGCCCAAAATCTTTATAATTAAATATTTTAGTGGCTACTACTTGAAGCAAAGGATAGCTGTTGGGGCAAACAAGAGACTAACCAAAAATCTTGGGAAGAAAAACTAGACAATGATATACTTGAGGGGAATGAAGGCTTTGAAAAACTCTGACATATCAGTTAGAATCTAGAGCCACATGCATGCCCAGGGCTGTTCACATTCCGAAGAAATTCCTGAAAAGGCCATAATCTCTCACCTCTTCTGGCTTTGAGTCTCTGCACAAGCAGAATGAAAGCTAATAGAGAGTTATAAAACACAATACTAATGGCCAAAGACATGCTCTAAAACACACAGAGCCCCTCTGTAAAGACTGGAAGATTCTTTTTGTTTGTTTTGGTTCTGGGCATTTAAGAAAATATCTATCCAATCATTAGTTAACCATTAAGCTAGTGAAACAGATACTTCAGTGGCCATGTACAACAAAGAATACTGAGTTTACAAAAGTAGTTTAGAAAAGTTACAAAACAAACAAAAATAATAAAAAATAACTATCAAATGCAGCAACAACAAACCCTGGGGTTAGAGGGAAATCTGATTTCCAGAGGTTTCCACATTAAAATATTAAAACGTTCAGTTTTAAACAAAACTTATGAGGCATGATAAGGAATGAGAAAATATGACTCATATGCAGAAACAAAGCAATCAATAGAAGCATTCTCAGAGAAAGCTCATACATTGTATTTACCAGGCAAATATTTTAAACCATCTACTTAAAAATGTTCAAGAGTTAAAGAAAAATTTGAAAAAAGCATGAAAATGACGTATCAGAAGGGACAAAAATTATAAAAGTAACCTAATAGACATTCTAGAATTGAAAACTACAACAACTAAAATGAAAAATACATCTAAGAAGACTTGAGCAGACAGAAGAGTCACTGAGATTGAAAATAGGTCAATGTAGACCATCTAGTGTGAGAAAAAGAAAGAATAAAGAATAAAGGAAGTGAACAGAGCCTAAGAGACCTGAGGGACTCCATGTAATGTATGCAGATATGCATAATGGAAGTCCAGAAGGAGGAGAGAGAGAGAGAGAGAGAGAGACAGACAGAAGGGCAAAAATAGTATTTGAAAAAATAGTGGCTAAAAACTTTTAAAATTTGTTGAAAAAATATTAATCTACACATGTAAGAAGCTAAACAAAGAAGTATAAATTCAGAGACACACCTGAGAAACATCATAATCAAACTGTTGAAAGCCAAAGACAAAAAAAACAAATCCTGAAAGCAGTGAAAGAAGTGACTCATCATGAACAAAGGATCTTTGGGAAGAGTAACAGCTAATTTATCATCAGGAACAATGGAGCACAGGAGGCAATGGAATAATGAATTCAAAGTGCAGAGAGAAAAATATTGTCAATGAAAAATTCCATAGTTAGCAAAGACATACTTCAAAAATGAAGGAGAAATTAATATATTACCAGACAAATTTTAAAATGAGAGCTTATCACATGCAGTCCTGCCCTACAAGAAATGCTTTAATCCTTCATGCTGAAATAAAAGGACACAAGAAAATATCTTTATATGAATAAATGAAGAACATCAGTAAATGTAAATATTTAGGTAATATAAAAGCTAGCATTATGTATTTTTATTTGTAACTCCTCTTTCTTCTATCTTATTTAAAAGAAAATTGCATAAAACTAGTATAAACCTATCTATTAATGGGCACATACGTACAAAGATGTAATTTGTGACAATAATAGAGCAAAGAGGAGGGGAGGGGACAGAGTTATATAACATATTGTATACTTTTTTTTTTAAGATGGAGTCCTACTCTGTCGCCCAGCTGGAGTGCAATGGTGCAATCACAGCTCACTGCAACCTCCACCTCCTGGGTTCAAGCAATTCTCCTGCCTCACCCTGCTGAGTAGCTGGGACTACAGGCACGTGCCACCACACCTAGCTAATTTTTGTATTTTTAGTAGAGTTGGGGTTTTACCATGTTGGCCAGGATGGTCTTGATATCCTGACCTCATGATCTGCCCACTCGGCTTCCCAAAGTGCTGGATTACAGGTGTGAGTCACCTAGCCCAGCCTATTATATACAATTGAAATTTATTTAATATTAATCTGAGCTCTGAATCCAGATATTATAAATTAAGATGTCATTTTAATCCCCAGGCAATCATTAAGAAAAAAAAAGTAGTAAAAAAACAAGAGAATTAAAAAAGCACACTAGACAATATTCATTTAACACAGAAAAGAAGTATTGGAGGAAGTGAGGAATATAAAAGATATAAGACAAAAAAGAAAACAAATGGTAAAATGGCAGAAGTACATCTTTATAGCCTGGATAAAGAAAATGTGGTACATATACACCGTGGAATACTATGCATCCATTAAAAAAGAACAAGATCAGGTCCTTTGCAGGGACATGGATGGAGAGCTGGAGACCATTATCCTTAGAAAACCAACGCAGGAACAGAAAACCAAATATCACATTTTCTCACTTACAGGGAGAGCTAAATGATGGCAACACTGGACAGAGAGAGAGGAACAGCACACACTGGGACCTATCAGAGGGTGAAGGGTGTTAGGAGGGAGAGGATCGGGAAAAGTAGTGGGTACTAGGCTTAATACCTGGTGACATAATAATCTATACAACAAATCTCCATGACATAAGTTTACCTATGTAACAAATCTGCATGTGTACCCCTTAAAATAAAGGTTAAGAAAAATAATTACATGTAAATTGATTAAGAGTTTCCATCAAATGCAAAGCTTGGAACAATTAATTTTTTAATAAAACAAACATGAACCAAGTGTATGCTTTCTATGAGAGAATTAACAATAGATTCAAAGGCACAAATATGCTTCCTGTGAAAAGATGGAAAAATATATTCTATACAAACAATAACCAAAAGTGAGCTGGAGTGACTATACTAACACCAGACAGAATAGACTTTAAGTAAAAAACTGTTACAAGAAACAAAGGACTTTATATAATGTTAAAAGGGTTAATATATAATATAACAATTATAAACATACACACATCTAACAACAGAGCCTCAAAATACATGGAGAAACACTAACAGAATTGAAAGGATAAAGTTCAACAGTAATAGTGGGGACTGCAATATTCCACTTTCAATAATAGAAACAACAACTAGATAGAAGATCAATGATGCAACAGGAGACTTGCACAACACTATAAGCCAAGTAGACCTAACAGACAATTATAAAATACGTTATTCATCAACAGCAAATAAACAATCTTCTCAAGTGTACATGGAGCATTCTCAGGGTAGAATATGTATTAAGCCACGGCCAGGCACGGTGGCTCAGGCCTGTAATCCCAGCCCTTCGGGAGGCCGAGGCAGGCAGATCACGCGGTCAGCAGATCGAGACCATCCTGGCTAACAAGGTGAAACCCCATCTCTACTAAAAATACAAAAAAAAAAAAAAAAAAAAAAAAATTAGCCAGGCATGGTGGTGGGCGCCTGTAGTCCCAGCTACTAGGGAGGCTGAGGCAGGAGAATGGTGTGAACCCAGGAGGCGGAGGTCACAGTGAGCCGAGATCGCGCCACTGCACTCCAGCCTGGGCGACAGAGCAAAACGCCATCTCAAAAAAAAAAAAAAGAATGTATATTAATCCACAAAATGTGTCAATATATTTTAAAAGATTAAAATAATAAAAATATGCCCTGGGTGCAGAGGCTCATGCCTGTAATCCCAGCACTTTGGGAGGTCGAGGTGGGTGGATCACAAGGTAAGAAGATCAAGACCATTATGGCTAACACAGTGAAATCTTGTCTCTTCTAAAAATGCAAAAAATTAGCCAGGCGTGGTGGCAGGCACCTGTAGTCCCAGCTACTCGGGAGGTTGAGGCAGGAGAATCGCTTGAACCCAGGAGGCAGAGGTTGCAGTGAGCTGAGATCATGCCACTGCACTCCAGCCTGGGCGACAGAGTGAGACTCATCTCAAAAAAAGAAAAAAAAAATGCTCTGTGACTACATGTAATTAAACCATAAAGCAATAACAGAAAGAAATGTCAAAAATTCACAAATATATTCAAATTAAACATCACACTCCTAAATAATCAATGAATAAAAAAAATTACAAGAGCAAACAGAAAATACTTTGGAATGAGCAAAAACTAAAACAAAACACACTAAAACTTAGGAGATGCAGTAAAATCAGTGCTCAGACAGAAATTTATAGCTGTGAATACCTACATTAAAAAAGAAATAAGATACCAATTCAATAACCTAATTTCTCATCCTAAGAAACTAGAACAGCAAACAAAACCCAAAACAAAAAAAGAAAGGAATAATAAAAATTCCAACTAAGACAACAGAAGAGCACAAAAAAACAAAAAAAAAAAACAAAAAAAAAAAACAGAGAATCAATAAAATGAACTCTAGTAATGTTCCTAAGTATTTTCAAATTAAAGAGAAGAGTTCTTTAAAATCAGGAAGGAGACAGTGTCAGATGCAGTAGAAATTGGCCAAGGCGTGAAAACAGAAATACAAATTGAACATGGTGGACAAAAATATAGTTATTTAATGTTGACTCCTTGATCTATATTGAAAGGGGTAAATATAAAGAACTAAGGTAGGTTCCTTCTGAAAGGACAAAGATCAAAGGAAACAAATAGACAAAGTTTTACACCGTATGACATCAAGCAGTGATAACTGAAAGGAAATTGCCGACTTCTAACATGGGTCTGATTTCAGGGGACATTGTATAGTCTAGAAGAATACCAACTAGAATCACACCACCACAGAAAGCTTCAAAGGTGCCAAAGGAAGCCCAGGTCATTAAATCACTCCCCACATTACTATGATAGATATTGAATGGACCTACAGTGGAGGACTAATATAGTCCCACAATGTCAGATGTCTGGATGATTTAAGGAATGGGAATAAAATGAGTAGATTTTTAGTGTCTGTAGATAAGGGAATCCAAAAATCCTTGGTTCCTCAAATTTGTTGCCTCTCTTACAGACACTGAGCAGTGAAAATAATCATTATGTTGAGGTCTCTTCTCTCTAATACCTCCTGTGAAAAATTGTGGACAGGGAGACCATAAAAGCAACCTCTCCCCGTGTCCTGAGACTAAAGACCACATAGCTTGGACTTCTTTCTTGCCCAAGTGTGCAAAGAACTCTATAGACAGGTGTATACTGAATGCGTTCTCTTGTTTTTAAAGCACCAGTAACTCTACTTTTATAATTTTCCCCCATCCCTCGACTTCTCTAAGAATCACCAAAACAATAAATACAGCAATCATGTGCCACTGTCACCGATAAAACTGGCAGTATTTAAAAATATACACACATACTATACAGATTTGGTAAGTGTGCCTAAAAGCAGCCACTCTCAGTATAATGCTAGTTCAAATAAATATTTATATGAGTTTTTTGTTGAATAAAATAAATTAAGAGTGGTGTGGCCTCAAAACTACAATACTTCCTGAAGTAGGAAATTATTCTAAGGAAACAGTAATGTTGTCAAAAAAGATTTGTGTTAAAGATTTGTGTTTCTAATAATAGCAAAAACTACCAAAAAAACTAAAATCCAATGGGATATTCTTAAATATGCCCTACAGAAAAGGGAATAAAATGCTCACTATAAAATTCTTTGCATTTTTAGGTATATAAAATAGTTTAAATTTGCAATACTCTAAATTGTCTCTTTTCTTTCTCCCCAGTGGCAATTAAGACCATAAATTCTGAGTTTTATAATGTAATACACATAATTTATAATAGTAACTCATACATAATATATGTAATTTAAATTATTTAAACTAATTTTCATGTAATAAACTAACTTGGTTTGTTATATTCAAAATTATATTTTTGAGATCTAATCATGGACAAAGACTCTCTCCTATGACCAAAACTTTAGTTGGGCACCTTTGAATCATCTGCTTGGCTAGGTCCTACCTGGGTTTCCCTCTCTGATCTTGTAGAATCCAGTTTAAGCAAGAATCCTGCCATCTCAGTTTAGTGAAAACTCTCCAACCTTGGTATCTCGCCACCCTCATTACCTGATATCACCCTGGCTTGCTTTCAACAAGAATTTTGTTGAGTCTTTCTAGCAAAAGTTCCCTTACCCCTGATGTTTTCCTTACTAATTTTTCATCCACTGATGCCCATCCTGTTCCTTGGCTATAAATCCCTACTTGTCCCATGTTTGAATATTCCCTTTCTCTGTCCATCCTTGGCAACCAGTGGTTTTTATCACATTTAAGAACTTTGGCCAGGCTCTCGGGGCTATACTAATGACTCGGTTGTTATTTCATTTCATATCATTATTTCATTTCATTTCATTTCATTTCATTCATTTTTTGAGACAGAGTTGTGCTCCTGTTGCCCAGGCTGGAGTGCAATGGTGGGATCTCGGCTCACTGCAACCTTTGTCTCCCAGGTTCAAGTGATTCCCTTGTCTCAGCCTCCTTAGTAGCTGGGATTACAGGCGCCCACCACCACACCCAGCTAATTTTTGTATTTTTAGTAGAGACGGGGTTTCACCATGTTGGCCAGGCTGGTCTGGAACTCCTGGCCTCAGGTTATCCGCCCAACTCAGCCGCTTAAAGTGCTGGGATTGCAGGCGTGAGCCACCGCGCCTGGCAGACTCTGTTGTTTTATTTCACTTCTATAGTTGTCAGTTTTTGATTTTGTGCTAAAACATATAAAATTTGCTATATATAAAACTATTATGTAATTTTTATATAAAATGTATATAATACATATTTCATATATATTTATATATGTATATATAGAGACATAGAGAAAGGAGAGAGAGAGAGTCCCTTTGGGTTTCCTCTGTGAATTTTGTACATATAAACCCTTTATTCATTTTCCTTTCTTGTCTTTTTATTTATCTTTAGTGTTTAGTATATGCTTTTGTTATCTCTGATCCTTCGTATGTTGTGTATTTTGCAAATATATTCTCCCAATATTCTTGAGCCTTTATATTTTGATTATATCAGCTTTTCTTTATTTTATAGAAGTTTTAACCTCTGATTTGATTAAATTTATTCGTCTTTCACATAAAATTTTTGTTTTTTGAAACTCATTTTCAAAATTCTTCATGAACTCAAGTTCATAAACATAATTCTTTTACATTTCCTTCTAATAATTTTAAGTTTTGTTTTACATATTTAGTTCTTTAAACCACCTAAATATACATAGTAAATCAGCCCTCTAATTATATCATCTAAACTGTCTACATAGTATTTTTTTTTGTTTGTTTGCTCACTCTGTTGGTTTTTGTTGAGAGAAATGTTAAAATCTTCTACTATTATTGGGAATTTCTTTCTTTAATTCAGTAGGCTATTTATGTAGTTCAAGTCTTTCTGTTAGGTGCATATAAGTTAATGATTCTTACATCTTCTTGTAGAAATGCTTTCTTCTAACATTATGTGGTGTTCCTTTTCATTCTTGATAAAACTTTTGGAAAGTATTATTCCTCCACCCCTTTATTTTAGTTAATATTTGCACGATATATTTTTCCATTTGCTTTGCTTTCAATCTAATTATTTGTTTGTTCATTTATGTATGTATGTATGTTTTCATGAAGTTTTTATTTACTATTCTTCAAGAACTGTCCTCAGTGCTTTACAAGTATCTCCTCAATCTTACATCATTGTTTAGAAGTAATTTTTGTAAATGGCATATAGGTGAATTATATTTCTTTAATTCAATCTGATACTCTGCTTTATAATATATAATTGTAATCTCTTTATAGATATTGTGATATTGACAATAGGGGACTCATGTCTACCATTGCATTCTGGGGTTTTGATACTATTTCTCTGAATTTTTCTTTTTTATTGCTTTCTACTGGAATAATAATTTTGTCTTTATTCGCTTCTATCCCAGCTAATTCAAAATACATAGATGGTAGTTCCATTTCTTAATTTAACAATTCAACGTATATATAAATCTTTGAAAACATTCCCTATATTGGGAGGATTCAGCATATTATGAGTCCCTTCTCTTCCAAGTTGATGTGTGAAGCTTCAACTCCAGGCCTCCCATGCTCTTCTGGTGCCAGTATATTACTCAGGCTTCACTAATCAGATCTTCCATTGCAAGTCTTCAATTCAGAAGAAACCAGAGGGAGAGTGATACGGTTTGGCTGTGTCCCCACCCAAATCTCATCTTGAATTGTAGCTCCCATAATTCCCATGTGTTGTGGGAGGGACCCCGTGGGAGTTAATTGAGTGAATCATGGGGGTGGTTTCCCCCATACTGTTCTCATGGTAGTGAATAAGTCTCACAAGAGCTGATGGTTTTATGAGGGGAAACCCCTTTCACTTGGTTCTCATTTTCTGTCTTGCCACCATATAAGATGTGCCTTTCGCCTTCTGCCATGATTGTGAGGCCTCCCAGCCACATGGAACTATGAGTCCATTAAACCTCTTTTCTTTATAAATTACTCAGTCTCAGGTATGTCTTTATCAGCAGTGTGAAAATGGTGTGACTAATACAGTAAATTGGTATCAGTAGAGAAGAGTACTGCTGTAAAGATTTTAAAAAACGTGGAAGTGACTTTGCAACTGGGTAACAGGTAGAGGTTGGAACAGTTTGGAGGGCTCAGAAGAAGACAGGAAAATATGAGACAGTTTGAAACTTCATAGAGACTTGTTGAATGGCTTTGGCCAAAATGCTGATAATGATGTGAACAATGAAAGCCAGGCTGAGGTGGTCTCAGATGTAGATGAGGAACTTGTTGGGAACTGAAGCAAAGGTGACTCTTGTTATGTTTTAGCAAAGAGACTGGCAGTATTTTGCCCCTGTCCTAGAGATTTGTGGAACTTTGAACTCAAGAGAGATGATTTAGGGTGTCTGGTGGAAGAAATTTCTAAGCAGCAAAGCATTCAAAAGGTGATCTGGGTGCTGTTAAACGCAGTTTTAAAACAGAAACAGAGCATAAACGTTTGGAAAATCTCCACCCTGATGATGTGATAGAAAACAAAAAACCATTTTCGGAGGAGAAATTCAAGCCAGCTGCAGAAATTTCCATAAATAATAGGAGCCAAATGTGAATCACCAAGAAAATGAGGAAAATGTCTCTAGGGTATGTCTGGGACCTTTGCAGCAGCACTTCCTATCACAGACCCGGGGGCTTAGGAGGAAAAGACGGTTTCCTGGGCCAGGTGTCAGGCCCCACTGCTCTATGCAGCCTAGGGACTTCGTGCCCTCCATCCCACTCCCTCCATCCATTGATTAAAAAGGCCAAAGTACAGCCTGGGCCATGGCTTCAGAGGGTGCAAGCTCCAAGCTTTGACAGCTTCCACAAGGTGTTGAGCCTGTGGGTACACAGAACTCAAGAATTGAGGTTTGGGAACCTCTGCCTAGATTTCAGAGGATGTATAGAAATGCCTGGATGTCCAGGCAGACATTTGCTGCAGGAATGGGTTGCTCATGGAGAACCTCTGCTAGGGCAGTGAAGAAGGAAAATATGGGGTACAAGCCCCCACACAGAGTCCCTACTGGGATACCACCTAGTGCAGCTGTGAGAAGAGGGCTACCATCCTCCAGACCAAGAATGATAGATCCACCAACAGCTTGCACTGTGCACCTGGAAAAACCACAGATACTCAACATCAGACTGTGAAAGCAGCCAGGAGGGAGTCTATACCCTGCAAAGTCATAGAGGTGGAGCTTCTCAAGGCTGTGGGAACTCACTTCTTGCATCAGCGGGACCTGGATGTCAGACATGGAGTAAGGGAGATCATTTTGGAGCTTTAAGATTTGACTGCCCTGCTGGATTTCAGACTTGCATGGGGCCTGCCACCCCTTTGTTTTGGCCAATTTCTCTCATTTGATATGGCTGTAGTTACCTAATGCCTGTACCCTGATTGAATCTATGAAGTAACTAACTTGCTTTTGATTTTACAGGCTCATAGGTGGAGGGGTCTTGCCTTGTCTCAGATGAGACTTTGAACTGCGGACTTTTCAGTTAATGCTGAAATGATTGAAGACTTTGGGGTACTGTTGGGAAGGCACGATTGGCTTTGAAATGTGAAGACATGAGATTTGGGAGGGTCCGGGGGAGAATGATATGGTTTGGCTGTGTCCCCACTCAAATCTCATCTCGAATTATAGCTCCCATAATTCTCACGTGTTGTGCGAGGGACCCACTGGGAGTTAACTGAATCATGGGGGTAGTTTCCCATACTGCTTTCGTGGTAGTAAGTTTCATGAGATCTGATGGTTTTCTAAGGTGAAACCCCTTTTGCTTGGTTCTCATTTTCTCACTTGCCACTGCCAGTAAGTGGCCACCACCACTTTCTGCCACGATCGTGAGGCCTCCCCAGCCACATGGAACTGTGAATCCATTACAGCTCTTTTTCTTTATAAATTACCCAGTCTCGGGTATGTCTTTATCAGCAGTGTGAAAAGAGACTAATACAGAGAGAATGGTCTCTTAAGGTATCTATCTTTTGTCAAAGCATGCTGCAAAGTTAACTGGCAAAAACTTCCGAAGACCCCTTTTAGGATAATTAGCTGGAACTGTGGGGGCAAGTGGCAGGAGCTGTGATGGCTTAGGAGGAGTAGCCTGGCGATGGCATTTGGTCCTCTGTTCATAATTGTAAAGCTTTAAAACTGGATTTCTTTGCTCTTGCAGAGTCTATAAGTGATTTGGTATTCTTCAATAAATTCATTCTCTAATCAAACTATCTGGTATCTGGGGTAAGTTTTTCTTTACAACTACAAACCTTATTTTATATATATATTTATATAATTATTAACCTGCATAGTTGGCTATATATTCTATAATTATTAACCTGTGTAATTATATCATTATAATTATATAATTTTTCCAGTGAAATTTGAAGTAATTTGGTATATCTACCTGTTGTTTATTGAATCAGCTTTCCTCTACCAGGGAATATTTTACAGTATCGATATACACAAGGTAGCAGTGAACTTCCTTGAACACTTCTCCTTTAACACATATGCATGAGACTTTATTTTTAATTTCTTTAAGGTTATATACCTAGGAAAGGAAGTCTGTGTGAAAGCTTATGCACATATTCAGATTTACTGAAGAATGCCAAACAGTTCTCCAATGTTCATTCACACCAGCAGTGACACACCAGCAGAACACAGTTCCTGTTTCTCTACACCCTTGCCAACATGGGATCCAATTTTCCAATAGCATACCTGTAACACAGTATCTTATGGTGGTCCCAGATTACATTTTCCTGATGACTAATGAGATTTAACATCTTTTTATACATTTAATTGCCATTTGGTTTTCTACTTAAGTATATTTCCCGTTCATATTATTTTCTATTTGGTTGTATGCTGACTTGTATAAACCCTTTATGTAACCTTATTACATATATATATTTATATATTATTAACCTGCATAGTATACATAACCTTTATGTATTACATAATCTTTTTAAGTAATACATAACCTTTATGTATTAAAGATACAAATCCTTTGTTGGTTATCTAGATTACCATGTCCTTCCTCTCTCTCTTTTTCTGTCTCTTTCCTTCCTGCCTGCCTTCCTTCCTTCCTTCCTCCCTCCCTCCCTCCCTCCCTGCCTCTCTTCCTTCCTTCTCTCTTTCTTCTCTCTTTTTTTCTTTCACTTCCAAACAATTCATCTTTTGTTTTGTTTAGATTTCTTTTTTTTGTTTGTTTTTGAGACGGAGCTTCACTCTTGTCGCCCAGGCTGGAGTGCAGTGGCACAATCTCGGCTCACCGCACCCTCCGCCTCCCAGGTTCAAGCGATTCTCCTGCCTCAGCCTCCCGAGTAGCTGGAACTACAGGTGCCCGCCACCGAGCCCAGCTAATTTCTGTAGTTTTTAGTAGAGACAGGGTTTCGCCATCTTGGCCAGGCTGGCGTCAAACTCCTGACCTCGCCGTCCACCCGCCTCGGCCTCCCAAAGTGCTGGGATTACAGGCGTGAACCACCGCGCCCGGCCTGTTAAGATTTCTTTCGTAGAGAATTTTCCAACTTCGATATAAGTAAATACGAGTTATTTTCCTTCAAGCTATCAGCTATTTTTTATTAAAAAATTCTCCCTACTGCAATGTCATAAATATATTCTTTTTCCTTAAAATTGCCTTTTTTTTTTTTTTTTTTCACAAACAGGTCATTGATCCACATGAAATTATTTTTTTATGTGGTGAAACAAGGTTAATTTTAGTTTTTGTTTCCATTTTTATAACGAATTTTATCAGTACCAGTTATGGAATAGTACATCTTCATTCTTAATTATATTAAATATACCAATTTTTATCATACATCAAGAACCTCTCTTCAGTTCTAATTCATTAGAATATTTATCAGTCCCTAAACCAATACCACATTATGTTAATGAAAAAGCTTTCTAATAATCCTTAGGGTTGAACAATTCTATTCATCACATTGTTCTTTGTTTGTTTGTTTATCTTAGGCCCTTTGCACTAGTGTTTAAATTTTGGCATCAATTTGACAAGTGAATAGGATTAAGGCCCTCTGCATTAAAAATAGCTTCACGCAGAGTTCAGCTTTCCTGCCCTTCCAGCCCCAACAAGATGCCAGACAAGGAACCTGCTGTGCCTTGATCTTGGACTCCCAGCCTCCAAAACTATAAAACATACTTTTCTGTTCTTTATAAATTTCCCAGTCTCAGGTATTTTGTTATAGCAGCACAAATGGGCTACAAACTTTATTCCTAATTTCCTTGAGTTCTATTTAAAACACAGCAAATAAGTGTTAATGTTTATCAACTGCTTTTTCTGAATTTATTAACATGATCAGAGAGTTTGCTTTATTCTGCTAATGTATGCATTACAGTAATATTTCTAGTGTTAAGTCAATTTGGCAATGACATATTTTAAGATACATGGTCTATTTAGTTTTCTAGTACACTATAGTATTTTTTTTTCATCTACCTTCATAGGTAAGATGGCCTTATAATTTCCCTTTTTTATATATTCTTCTCTGCTATTCAGGTTTCAGTATTCCCATAAACTGAACAGAAATATTTCCTCTTTTTCTATTTGTTCGTCATTTGTAACCATTTATATCATATTGGAATTATCACTTCTTGAAATGTTTGGCAGAATATCTGAGGCCAATTTTTGTTTGTTTGGTGGCAGGGTGCATACTTTAAAATACTGATATGATTTGTTTAATCGTTGTAAGCCTAATCATGTTTACTGCTTGCTCTGAGCCAGTTATGGCAAATCATGCTTATGTTAGATAATTGTGCATCTTTGTATCTTATATATTTATTAGTACAAAGTTATTTATAACATTCCTTTATGATCTTCTTCTTCTCTGCATTATTTAGACTTATACCTAATTTTTATCCTTAATATCACTTCTTCTCATTCTATTTTCTTATACTCTGTGTTAATTCTTCTCACTAACTTTTTGAATGGTAGGATGATCTCATAAATTTTTAGTTTTTCTTCTTTTCAAATAAAATCCTTTATGGCTATGACCTTATCTCTAAGTTCGATTTTCGTTGAATCCCTCAAGCTTTGATATGTAATTGTTAACTGGTTAACATTGTTAAATATTATATATTTTATATTAAATTAAATATTTGTGTTAAATATTTATAACTGTTAAATATTTAAATATTTTAATAATCATTTAATGAGTACAAGTGCACAATATAGATTTCAATCCAGGCAGAGAAAAAAGTAATTGTAAAAACTATGACCTTATCTCTAAGTTCGATTTTCGTTGAATCCCTCAAGCTTTGATATGTAATTGTTAACTGGTTAACATTGTTTAATATTATATATTTTATATTATATATATGTAATATATTTTCCCAACCCTCAAATATTCTTACCTGTGACACCTCTATAATAAAAGACAGATTAACAAGAAATAAAGATGTACAAATTTAACGTGTATATGTACAAATTTAATGTGTATATGGACATGAGAATCACACACAAAGTATGAGACTAAAAGGAGGGGCCAGATGACTGAAGTTTTTCCACTACCCTCAGATAACAGAAAGAATAAGGTCCTGGGGATTCTAGGGGTTGGGAGGGTAGGCGGCATCACTGGTCATGGGAGAGTGAAGGGAGGAAAATATGTCAGGCAAAAACTGCCTTATTTTACGTATGAAAATATCTCAGGTAGTCTGAGTTGTCCTCAGAAAGAACAGATGGTAGCCTGTGGTGAAGGTTCTCTTTCAGATCTTTAGTCTCTTTTCCTGTGAATTAATCTTACCTAGATCTGGCCAAGAGGAGCTTCAGAGTAATCCTATTTGCATCTGCTGTTTCCTTCATGTTACTAATGTAGATTCCTACTACAGATGCAAATCACCCCCATAGAAGACAGCTTTTGAGGGCTATTCTTGTGTTTGCAGCCCTTCTGAATAGTCATTTCAATATATGCCAAAGAAGCACATTTAGGAGTAAAATATTCTGGTTTCCTTCACAACAAGAAAACATCCCTAACCTTGCATTCATAATCTCAGTTAAAGAAATCAAGATCAACATACTTGTCTAAGTGAGAACTCAAAGTTTAGTAAAAATATTTTGCTTTTCACACTTATCACACATCAAAAATTGCTCTCAATGTCCTGTTGATTGTACTTACTAAGTATTCCTTGTCCACTACTTGTTTACATTCAAAGAATTTTTTTTCAAATAATTGAGATGAAAGAAAAATTTACTCAATACTAAAGCACTCAAGATTGATACTCATCCCTCAATCTTCAATGTGAATAATTATTAACAATTTATTATGTGTCATTCCATCATTCTTTGTTTATACAAAATAACTTTTATAATTTTTTCACTCTTTGTTATTACTATTTTCACTAATTAGTATCTAATAATTTTTCCTTTGATCTATTAAATAGTATAAGGTCCAAGCAGAAAGTTCCCTTTTGCCCACTGAAGATTAGCTGACAAATCAACTCACAAAAGGCAAGTTAATTAGTGAAAAGACAAAATGTATTTAATGTGTTCATAAGAGTCTTTACAATGGTGACACAAAGACAAAGGGGAAATTATCCATTTTTATGCTTAGCTTCAACAAAATATGGACAGTTATGTAGAACTAAGATTGGACAAAAGGAGTGTGCTCTAATCTTAATAG
>NW_012105686.1:328579-341222 GCF_000951045.1 Mandrillus leucophaeus | reverse complement strand
ATTTATTTTTGACTAATCATTATTTCCAGTATAATTTTAAGTTTCCAAGTGTTGCCTTTTCTCTTCATCTGCGGTAGACAATATTTAAGTGCTATGTAGCATCCCTCTTATTCTAATAACATTTTGTGCCTTTCCCTCTATTTTGTTTGATATTAATTTAACTGTACCAGGCTTTGTATTTTGTGAATTGTTTGCTTGGCATGTATTCTTTCCCCTTTAACCTGACCCTTTCTGTGTTCTTATCCTTTGTATGTGTCTCTTATGAACTGCATTTAGCAACATTTTTATGTATGTGTATATACTTATCCACTTCAAAATGTCTGCATTTTAACTGCTGAGTTAAAAGACATTGATAAACTGATATTGTTAGATTCATTTCTATCATTTTTATTTAGTGTTTTCCTATGCACCATGTCTTTCCTATGCTTTTCCTCATTTATAACCTGCCTTTTAGTAATTTTTAAAATTTCTTGTACTTTTTTGTTTTTTCATCTAATGTCAGCTGTAGTTTAGAAATTATACTAATATATAATATATAGTATATAGTAATTATATATAATATACTATATAGTATATATAATATAGATTAAATTTATATAAACATATTCTATATAAATATATAATCTATAAACACACATTTTATATAACATATAAACATATAAATATATACTAAATCATGTATGCTTAATTAACGTACACTGAAATTAGTCAATATACTTAATGCCGGGTGAAGTGTCAGAGCCCCAGCACTGGAAAGTGGCTGACATGCAGGTTGTTAAGAAAGATTTACCAATGGCAGTATAGGTTTGAAAAAGGAAAGTTTTATTAGAAAGAAACAACGCTGCCTAAGAGTGCAGCAGGGTGCCTTAGCAATAGGACTGAGTGCACCACACCAAGGTGCATTTTTCATGGGGGTATTTATGGATCTTAATGTGGGAGCTAAAGGGTAATTTAGACCGTATTAGCCATGTAGATCATGATAATGATTACATTTGTAGACATTTTGGTGCCTTAATGTCAGCAAGGATTGCATGATAAGTTTTGATATGCATGCATTCCAGAGATTCATAGAAATTCTAGTTACTTCTAAGTTTTTGAGAAAGAAACCTGGAACCAGATGCCTACTTTAGATAACAGGGAAGTCTAACTGCTTCTGAATTCCTCAGATAAAGAATTTTGTCTCTGGATGGCCTGCTTGTTGGTCATCAGGTGATCTTTGCTTTCCTCACTTAAATTCTAAACAATATAAGAATCTAAAGTTTTTATCTTCATCTACTCTGGTCATAAATGATTTGTTTGATATTTCAGTTCTATCTTAATAACCTTCAAGTTAGTCAATATTATCACTTTATATAAAGTTTATTAGACTTGACAGTTTCTTAAAAATTAATTCTTCTTTGTGGATCACTTTCTTCCTGAAATATATATTTTAGGTAATTTTTAAGTCTACTATTAATAATTTCTCCCAGTGTATGTTTGTCTGAAAATGATTTTATTTGGCCTTGTTTTGTCTTAAAAATCTAGCTGGATATGGAATTTGGATTATAAACCATTCCCCTGTAGAT
Source organism: Mandrillus leucophaeus (assembly GCF_000951045.1). Taxonomy (NCBI): domain Eukaryota; kingdom Metazoa; phylum Chordata; class Mammalia; order Primates; family Cercopithecidae; genus Mandrillus; species Mandrillus leucophaeus. The sequence goes on along the minus strand of NW_012105686.1, from coordinate 339,657 downwards.
TTGGCATAATTACAAAACCCTTTTGCTAGTTTCATTGAAGTTTAGATGCCTGTTTTTTGGCTAACTGTTGCTCTTTGAGAAAATCTCTTTCTGGTATTACCTTTCAGATTGTCTCTCTGTGTTACAGTGAGATTGAGCCTAGGGGCACATTCATTTTTATTACACTCAGGACTAACTGTGCTGTTCAAATATGCTCATTCATGCTTTTTTCTTCAACCTTGGAAAATAATTATATTACTATTCCCCCTTCTTTCTGTTTCGTCTGCTGAGAAATTTCATTAACATGTATTGGACTTTCTCTATGTTTCCTTCTTATATGTTAATCTCTCTTTTATTTGTTTATTTTTCATCCTGTTTCTTCTCTGTGCTCTGCCTTCTGAATAATTTCCTAAGCACTGTGTGCCTGTTCACAAATTCTTTGTTCAGTTGTGCTTAAACTGCTGTTTAAACTATTCATTGAAATTTTATTCCATAAATTATGTTTTCCCACTTCTGAAAATAGTTTGTGCTTTGTCCGTGGAGTCATATGTCTTTCTATGTTTTTATCCACTTTCATAACATTCATCTTTTTACATACATTTACTTTATAGTCTTTATTATGTGACATTTTACGGGTTTAATTGTGCTATTTGCTCTGATTACTTTCTTTTGTTTAAAGTGAATTTAAAAAGATATTTTATGATATAGATAGTGAGCTCATCTTTAACAGGGTTATACCAGGTAAGATCTTATTAAGCATGTTAGGGTGTAGCTATCCAGAGTACTTCTAGATTTAATTGTTATGGATGGTCCAAGGGTATTAGAAGCCCAAGACAGTTTAGATGGTTTAATTTCTCTTAGATTGTAGATTCCACATTAAGACTTTTTATTAGGCCTTTGGTTATAAAATACTATGGGAGACTTCCCTCTTGTCTCTTCCCAAGTAGAACCCTAGCATGACAAACTTCCTCAGTGCCTTTCTGAGACAGCGATGGGTGGTCTTAAAGCTCTTCTTTTCTACCAAGGGTACATTCACCCAAAGACCTCAGCTCTGTTTTCCATTCAAAGTCTCCATCTTTTCTGACCAGGTCCTCATCTCCTGTCTCCTTGTAGCAGATTAATCTTCAGAAACCACGTCCTGCTTCACTGGATTGCTTCTAAAATACTGTGCTTATCCTCGGACTCAGTTCAATTTCTTTTGTTTTTGGCCTCTGGAGATAATCCTACTTATGAGTTCTATTATGTATTTTAAAAAAAGTTTGCTGTGTTTATCTGAAATACATTGTTGTTTTATTATTGTGTTTTTAAAATATTATCTAGCATTAACTCTTAAATACATAAAATTATTGTTATTTTTAGTCAACGATTAATTAGATTTGTAAACATTTTCCAAATGTCCATGCTTATCATTGTTTTAAAATCCCATGTCTTCCCTAGTCTTTTTTGCAAAGTATATTCATTATTTTAAAATCTTACAGTTTGTACGAAATCTATTCTTTTAGGTATGAAAAACAAGTAGTCATTATTTTGCCTTTACTCTTGAATGACAGTTTAACTGCTTATTTAATTCTAATTTGACAGTTTATTTTTCCTCAATACTTTGAAGATATTCCATCATTGTTTTCTGGCATCTGTTGTTGCTAATAAAAATCTTCTGTCTTGTAATTGTTTTTCACTCTATAATTGCAAGAGAAATCAAGATATAAGGCTGCATTCATAATGTGATTCCAAGTTTTGAAAACATATGTATAAGAATTATTTACTATCTAACTCTTAAATTCCAATAGTGAGAGTTCAAAGAGTAAGGAATAACCATTATGTGAATTCATCTGTTCCCAAGTTTCAGTTGTAAGTATTGGATATTTATGTCATTTTCTGGAAGCCAATTTAGCAATATGTCAAAGGCCTTCAAAAAGCTTAACCCAATAATTTCACTTTTAAGAGATACAGAGAGACGTTTATTTATAAAATTTTCATTGCTAGATTTTATGTCAAAAAATGGAAATAATATAAAAGTATGAAATATTTTAATAGATTATGCAGTCATTAAAATTATACTCTTGAAGAATTATTAATTATATGTAAAGTCACATATTACACTGTTTTTAAAAAGTATCAAACAACATATTATGATCAGATAGTATTAAGGAATAAGCACACATATATATCTATACATATATCGCTGTGATTTGTTAAGAGTTCTTTTTTCTGAATTTTGGGATTGTATATAACATTTAGTTTATTTGTAATTTTTAAACAATTTTCTAAGTTCTAATTTCTATATAGTAAAAAAGTAACGTTTCTATAATTTAAAACAAAATGAGAAGTTATTAAAATGCATGCACATCATAACCCTGGTTACTAGGTAACTTAGAATACAACATTGTTGGTTATGTCATTGAAGTATGGCAGTGGGAATGCAGTCTGTCTACAATTTTTTTTTTCGCACATCCAAATTAATGCAGGCTAGCCTCCCGCCTTGATGGTTTTTCTACCAATGCTAGAAGTACATGCCTCATTAAGTGCTCCCTTTACACATACAGGGTCCTGAATCACTGTGTCGCTCTTACTTGTTTCAGGCTACCTTGTTTCCTTGTTTGATCTGTTCTTCACTGTCCCAATTACATAACTGGTCTGTTACCTTCTCCTTTTGGAGTAGATAGTAGACCCTATTGTCTCTGCTCTGGTCACATTCCTGTCCTTCTTGGCTAAGACTGCCCATGTCTAGGTGGCCGGTCTTTACATTGCTGGTTCTTCTGCTCCATAGATTACCTAAGGCAGTCCCCCTCCCGGCTAACCAGTCTCTATATGTCATCCTTGTCAGTTTTAATTCCCCATTTGTATCCCTTCTCTCCCATATTCTTGTCTTTTCAACTGCTACTATTATAGAATGGTATATTATGCATAAAACCAAGTTATCAACCTTTTTTAATTAAATGTTTTATCAATTAAAAAATCATTCATGTTTCTATATTTAAAAAATCATAACATCTTAAATTTTGAAAGAGCTTTATCTTCAGTGAAATATATAAATGGGTGAAAGATTTCATTTCTGTTAACATTATGAAACTTCCCATTTCTCTTTTTGCCAAGGTGAACTGATGTAATCCAGGATTTTGTTCTTTTCAAGAGAAGATAAGCAACTTCATAAGAAACCTTAAGGGAGAGAAAGAGAGGAAAAAAAAAGACTTCTTGTATAACAAGTACAGCTTAGGTAACTGGTATTTTTACATGAGGATTTTTGGCTCAATAGAAGGAAGAGGATTTTACAGCCCCAAATAGCAATCAGAACTCCTCAGACTGATAGAGACGCATTTGAATATTGGGGATTCTGAATGATTTCTTTCAAAACTAGGCAAAATTGAATTTTGATATCGCTTTTTTAAAATTAATCTGTCCTGAGAGAATATCAAACAATTGTACCCCAACTATATAAAACTCTTAGCGTTCTATGTCTCCTGTTCCAAAACTGCATATTATTTTGATACTAATGATAAGATTTGAGATGTAAAACTTAATGTTTTGGCCTTGGAATTTCAAGGTGCTTCTTTAGAAGGGAATTTTAATACTTATCCTGGCTGCTTCTTAGTGTCACTGTGAGGGGAAAAACTCAGATAAAGTGTATAAAAGTGCATTGTAAGCTTTCAAGCAGTCTCTGGATCCATGATTACTAACCAGATAGGACATCCTTTCTTCTGAAATTTTGTGTAACGAAAAATACCCCTACATGTTCAACCGCATCCTGGCCAATAACGTTTTCAAGCACCTGGCTCAAATATTCAATCATCGATTTTTTTACTAGAAATAGTCTCTTAACTTTCATGGGTCAAGCAAGTTCGCCTTTAGGTGTCATTTTTCTGCTTCCCAAGTAGTAAAGGAACTTGTAATAGCAATGCCCAAGGCACCAGTATCACCTTATAATTTGCCTAATGATGATATTTATAATTTTGAAAATAACAGTTGATCTTTGAATATGCCATCTGTGCTTCAGGCACTGTGCTAACACTTTTACAGGCATTAGTTTATTTAATACTCAAAAACAAACTATAAGCTTGATATAATTACCCACCTTTACTGAGATGATACTAAAATTCAGGGAAATTCATTCATTCATTTAATCAATTAATATTGAGTGCCAAATATGTACCAGCTTCTGAGCTAGATAGGGAAGGAAGAGCAGTAATGAAGATGAAAACAGGTCCTTGAACCCATGGGATTTATATTATAGTAAAAGAAAGAACACAACAGAGAAATGTGTACCACATAGAAAGTAATTAGTACTCTGCTGAGCATTGAAACTGAGTGGTTCCTTTAGAGAGAGGTTAAAGAAGAACTTCCTGAGAATGTACTGAAAGTAGAGCCTGAGTGACAGGAAAGGGCCAGGCATGTGAAGTCAGCAGAAAAAACATTGGGCTGAGGGGACAATATACAGGAAGGTCCCGAGATGGGAGTAAGGACTATGATGATGGGGTGATGAGAATCCTGGATTCTCATGATGTGGATGGAACTGGATATGTTTTGGAATTAGAATTGATAGGCTTTCTGTTAGACTGGGGGTAGGGTAAGGGAATTAGATGAATCAAGGTTATTTTGTTTGTTGGTTTATTTGGAATGAAATACTAGGTTACTGATGGGCTATTTGGGGATGACGAAGAGGAGTGGATAGGTTTGGTGAGAGAGCATCAGTTCTTTTTGTTGTTGTTTAAACTCTTTTATGGTGGTAAGATTTACGTAAGATTTACCATTTTTAAACGTATAGTCCATGGGTATTAAGTACATTCACATTGTTGTGCAATCATCACCACCATCTGTCTCCAAAACTTCATCTTCCCATACTGAAACTTTATAACCTTTAAACAATAATTCTCCATTTCTCTCTCCCTTCATCCTCTGGCAACTACCATTCTGCTTTCTGTCTGTATGACTTGGACTACTTCAGGTACCTCATATAAGTGAAGTCATACTGTATTCGTGTGTGTGTAACTTGCTAATTTCACTTAGCATAATGTCCTCAAGTTTCATCCACATAGTAGCATGTGTCAGAATTTCCTTCCTTTCTTTTTCTTTTATTTCTTCAATAGTCTTTATTTTTTAGATCAGTTTTAGGTTCACAGCAAAGTTGAACAAAAACCACAGAGAGTTCCCACATCTCCCCTGTCCCTTCATATCCACAGCCTACCCTACTGTCAACATCTTGCACCAGAGTGGTACATTTGTTACAATTGATGAACCTGCATTAGGAGTTACCTTTTGACTTGAAGATATCAGGAGGCCGAATGACAGGGCGCTCTGGAGGTCTAGCTCAGGAGTCAGAGATGGTATTCAAAGCTAAGGCCTGAATGAGATCACCCGTGAAGAGTGAATAAAGGAAAGGAGGGGACACGGAGGGGAAAAAAACATCTTCGGCACTTCTGTGTTTACAAGTCAAGCAGAGACAACAGACAGCAACAAAGACAGAGGAGGAAAGACTAGGTATATAGTATAGAAGAAAAGCCAGGAGGAGACAAGAGTATCAGGGAATCCAAAAGAAGCAGCACCTCAAAAATGGTGCCATGAAATATAGCAGATGCTAATGCGAGGTCAGTCAACCAAAATTTGCATGAGAAGTGGCCATCGGATTTGGCAATATGAACATGCACAGTGACCTTGACAACAGCAAATTCAGTAGGATACTAGGGATGGATGACCAAGTTACCCAAAGGCATATAATCAGTAAATGGAAGAATTTAAATGCCAACCTGGGTAGTCTGTCTTCAGAGTCTGTGTACTCAGCCATTTATAATATGACCTCTCAAAGACAGTGCATCACCCTGTGGTAATGTTCCTTGAATATCTGTGTCTAGATACAATGCATAGATTATTATTCTAAACAGAATATTTTGAACCAGAACAACGAGAACACGAACAATTTCTCCTCATATGTTCAGTATCAATTATGTTCATCTTTGACAACTGCAATACTGTTTGTCATCCTGGAAAAGATGCCTCAATTATCCAATTAGTTTTGCCAAATCGGTGGCTTCTTGCTGTGTTGCAATGAACATTTCTTTCCATATTTCATGAAGATTTTCACAGTTTCCTCTTATTTTTCTTTTGTATTCCACCAGTTGTGCTGGAGAGTTTTGGTTGGATCTCAGCTCCACTTTTACCCTTTGCTTGCACCAGAGCTGGAAGCTTGCAAACTGTGTTTTCCAGACTCCTTTCCCAGCTGAATTCTGCTGTTTTTCCATTGGGGGATATTGTGAGAAGTTTGAATTGGGAAGGGCAAAGCCACTGTTTTCTTTCTTTTGTCAGCACCCGTGGGAGTGGCCACAGCAAAGCTAGGCTGCTGTAGGAGACTATGGGCTCCAGCGAGTCAGTAGGTTTCAGCCCACTTATCTGGGGCACAGGGGCAGTGGGATGTACAAGCTCTTGTGTAGGTTCTCAGAGGAGGAAGCTGATTCCTGAGCTATTGATAATAGCATCCTCTTCTCCTTTTCTCTTCAGATATACTTTTTCCCCCTTTGTTATTCAGCCTTTCTAACAAATTAGTAGTCACTTGTCTGTGTTAAATTTTTCTCATCTGGGTTATTTTTCTGTGTTTCTCGTACACACTGACCTACACACCACTGTAACAACATAATAGAATGTGAAATTTAAAAATAACAAAATCCACGCACTTGCTCCAACGACAATAAATAAAATTACTTCATTTTCTCATGAAAATAAAACATTTTCTTTCCACGTGTCTAAGACTGAATAGATTTTAGATGTTTCTCTAATAGTTTTTAAAATTTGGACTCACTTCAGATATCAGCATATTAATTGGTCAATTTTCAAGTTATTCTAGTTATTCTAATGCCTTAGAATCTAGATGATGATTTGATTTGAACTTTTTACTTATTCTCTAAATAATATGTCCACATACACCATCCCTAACTATTCAGTATTACAGATTCCATGGTGTAAGAAAGACAAAGAAAGAAAATGATGAGTTCACATCCTACTTGTGTAAACTGATGACCTCCGTTTCTGCATGATGTGAAAGAAGTAGCAATCATCAGTGCTGTCACCCAGTGTCTAGACCTTCCCTTCCTAGGGACATATCACTAAAATTAAGGAGTTAAAAATAGTAAACGTTAGTTTTGCTTCTCCCAGGTTTTAGCTAAGATTTACTTGAGTTTGGTTACTTGATTCATTGCTTTGTTTTTTTATTTTTTTTTAATTTAATAAGTTTTGGGGGAACAGGTAGTGTTTGGTTACATGAATAAGTTCTTTAGTGGTGATTTCTGAGATTTTGGTGTACCCATCATCCAGGCAGTGTACCCTGTACCCAATGTGTAGTCATTTATCCCTCACCCCCCTCCCACCATTTACCCTGAGTCCCCAAAGTCCAGCTCAAATGCCCATCAATTAACAACTGGATAAAGAACATGTGTTGTGTGCGCGTATATCGCGCGCGCGCGCGTGCGCGCACACACACACACACACACACACACACACACACACACACACACCATGGAATACCCCTTAGCCATGAAGAGAAATGAAATAATGGCTTTCGCAGCAACCTGGATGGAACTGGAGACCACCATTCTAAGTGAAGTAACTCAGGAATGGAAAACCAAACATTATATGTTCTCACTCACGAGCGTGAGCTAAGCTATGAGGATGCAAAAGCAGAAGGATATAATTAAATGATACAATGAGTTATTTTTATTAGCTCAATAACTTAAGAAATGTATGAATGCTTTCATTCTCAATTTCCTAACTAAAAAATGGGAATAATAATGTCTACCAATAGGATTGTTTAGAAAATTATGTATCTGTGTGCCTGGTAACTAATATAATTAATAATATATTTTCTCAGTTCTCAATTTTGCTATTGATTCTAAGATGCGCAGTTGTGTTAAAATGTTTTTAGGACCACGAGGTTGTGTGAATAACTTCATTGGAGTGAATGTATACATGAATCACTTAAATATGATTCAGATTTTTTTAAAAGGTCTTAGAGGAGAGCAAGGTATTTCTCAGTCACCTTTACGGAGGCAAACCTCTGGTTTAATTAACTAACTTTGCATACTTTGCCCCTTCTTTTATGGTGGAAAACTATTGTATAGATTTAATTGTTGGGCCCTAATAAGAAGGCAGGAAGAGGAGAGAAATATAATTAATAACTTTTGGATTATTTTCTTTCTCTATACCAGCTCTACCCAATACAGAAGCCACTGGCCACATGTAGCTATTCAACATGTGAAAAATGGCTGGTCTGATGAAGTGTAAAACATGCATCAAATTTTGAAAGTTTAGTACAACAGCGAGAAGGTAAAATATTATATTAATATTTTGTGTTGCGTAATTGTTTAAATGATCATTTATTTTCACTTTTTAATTTTTAAAAGAATTAGTAAAATTAATATAAAACTTACCATCTTACCATTTTTATGTGTATAGTTCAATGGCATTACATTCACACTGCCGTACTACCATCACCACCATCCACCCACAGAATTCTCTCCATCGTACGAAACTGACACTCTGTACCCATCAAATAAGAACCCCTTATTTTTCCCTTTTTTGAGCCCCCGGAGACTATCATTTTACTTTCTGCCTTTATAAATTTGACTACTCTAGGTTAAAATAAGATTTAATACATATTATTAAACATATAAATATATTATTTAAATTACTTTTATTTTTGTTTTTACTTTTTAAAATATGGCTCCTAGAAAATTTAAAATTACATCTGTGTTTCACAGTATATTTCTACTGGATATTGCTACTCTTCCATTGCTGTCAGATACAGTAGCCATTAACCACGTACAGTTTTTAAAATTTAAATCAATTAACGTTAAATAGAATTACATTTTCAGTATCTCATTTGCACCAGCCACATTTCAAGAGCTCGACAGCCACATGTGGCCAGTGGCTACCACATTGAACAGTTCAGACACAAAACATTTCTTATCATTGCAGTGAATTCTGTTGAACAATGCTGCTCTAGAAATTCCAACCAAATAAAGAAACAGCCAAAGGAAAACAAATAAATCCGAAACAAGGTCAGTGTGGTTGAGCAAATAGTTCTTGCAACCGACAAGAGAAAAATGACAATTAAATTTATTATACAAAGATTAAAAAATATTATGAAATTTGCAGGTTGCATTATTTATTGTAAAACAGTAGGGCAACATCAACAGACAGCTTCAGATGTTTTTCTCATGAAATTGTAGATGTTGGTACCAAATGTACAACACACGACTGTGTACTGTCATAAGTTGGCTAAAACACATGTAAACATATGTCATGTCAGTCATTAAGAAGAAGGGTATAATTACACTTTTAAATGTGGCAAAGCATTTTGGAAGTAGCGTATAATTTTCCAGTGTAGGAGCCTTTGTGAACACATCTTTCTCTGTGTGTTTATACAGTCTGACATCTTCAGGTTTGTTCATATCAAGAGCCCCACTGTGAACAAGCCAGCTGCAGACAAAAGAAGCAATTTGTTTTGTAGGTGCCATTTCATTGAAGAGAACCAAAAAGAAGAAGCGAGATACAGTCATAGAGTCACAGACCAACAGAAAATCAAGACAGGCAGGAGTGCTACCAGATTAGAGCAAGCAGCAAAAATGTTCTGAGTTCTACTAATATTAAAAGAATGAATGTTTAATCATTGCCTGTGACCAAGATGCTGTCATAGCAAATGTAGAGTTTATTCTTCAAAAATCGATACCTTTGCACTTCTGATTCAATAATGTACAATATATCTCATCAAGGGCCTCATAAGTTAGCATCTATACTTTTACAATTTCTGCTTTCATTTTCTATCTTCCATTACTCTCTGAGCTTGAATGCAAGATCTCTGAGCACAGCTACCTTGTCTCTTTTGTTTCCTCCCTATCCTCAGTACCATAGCAAATATCATGACACACAATTAGCAGGAATACTATTCACATCCCCATCTTATACTGCAGATCTGTCCTGGCACATAATAGGTGCACAATAAATATCTGTTAACAGATACTTTAATGCAAGGAGGCCAAGTTTATTTTTCTGTCCTCTGCTAGATTGTCAACTTGAGGATGAGTGCCTTTTTTTTGGTTGATAGATAGCAGAATCACGGCACCTAGCATAGTAAGTTGTGTACTTTAGTGCTTGATAAATGTTTATTGAATTAAACAGAGGGACAAGGTGAAGTTATATAGAAACCTCCCAAAAAGGAAGAAGACTGGATTTTTCTCAAGTGTTTTTTTGATGATAATTTAAGACATGAGATGTTGTTGGCAATGGAAAAAAAAACAACCATTGCTCATTATTATGATTGTTCACATAAGCTACCGAGGAACTGATTATTCAGAGTAAAGAACTGTGTTGTATTTTTATTCAATTAACTGAAATGCCAGCCTATGCTGAACATTCAAATGCAGATAAATGATGATTATTTTGGTTTTCTTTTTCATTTATTTGTCACTAAAAACATGCCAAGTAATGCTGCTATTCTAGGGACTAAAAAAGAAGCAAAACAAAGCAACAAAATAAAACCCAGAAATAAAGGCCCCTTACTCTGTTTACAAGTATCACAGCGTAGAGTGGTATCTGCTGTGTTAGAGGTTTATGTGTACAACTGGGATTTTTGAATGCCTTTTGAAGGCAGTCAACAGACATTCTTTTCATTTTCATTTTCCCCTTTTTTCTCTTATTTTGTTTGAATTGTGTTCTTTGTAAACTTTATATTGCTGGATTCTTTCTCTCTTTGTTTAGTTATTCATGTACTCAATCCAATGCCTTCATCTTTTCACAAGAAAATTTAATCCATTCACATTGACTGGGAATACCATCAAGAAACGTTATCAATAACTCTGCTCACTTCCCCTCTTCTCAATGAACTTTATCTTGCCACCCATACTGCAGACTCTCCTCACAATTAAAATCTTCCGCTCCTATTTATAGTGCCCCAGAATTATTATTAGCTGATATTGGCTGTCTGTATCATTACTCCATGGCCTTTAGATTTTATCCTTTCAATTTCTTTTTTATTTTTTTTAAATTTATTTATTATTATTATACTTTAAGTTCTAGGGTACATGTGCATAACGTGCAGGTTTGTTACATATGTATACTTG
>NW_012105686.1:322763-327549 GCF_000951045.1 Mandrillus leucophaeus | reverse complement strand
GAAAGGATCCAGTTTCAGCTTTCTACTTATGGCTAGCCAATTTTCCCAGCACCATTTATTAAATAGGGAATCCTTTCCCTATTTCTTGTTTCTCTCGGGTTTGTCAAAGATCAGATGGCTGTAGATGTGTGGTATTATTTCTGAGGACTCTGTTCTGTTCCATATCCTTTCAATTTCTTTATTCACCTACATTGATACTAACAGAATCATTTTACTTGATGTCTCAGCTTATGACTTTATTTTACTATTTTATAAAGTTTTAATTTCATTTACTCCATTGATCTCTAGTAGACAGGTTTTTAAAACCAACTCTTATCTCATGAAGACTCCTGTCACATTCCTCTAGGGACTAATTATACTTCTTCTGAATGCTCCTTTGGCTTACCTAATTAATTCTAATTCTCTGAAGTTTTAGCTCTCTTGCTTGTATTTCCTGTGCTTTCTATTGGTTTTCCTAAAATGTGTGTGATTCTTGATCACATGCTCACCTGTGCATTTAATATTGTTGGGGTGTGTGTGTGTTAGTAAGGATGGCACAAGGCACTCCCTATTTCTTTTACCATTGGAATATGACCATTGAATTCAACAGTCCTGAGTTTGAACCATGACTCTGCTAATGTTTTTTAAAAGTATATAAATTACTATAACTTTTTTGGAAGGCAATTCAGAAAATGAAAAGAAATTGTTGTTAGGCTTAAAGTGAGCCCATAAGGATAACAAGGTTAATTACTATAATTCATTAATTTGAACTTACATTAATTTTCCATTATATGGAAATATGGAGTAGAAAATATCAATTACTGGAAAAATTCAGAAGAGAATTTATTATATAAGTCCTGGAAAAGTATTAATTTTCTGTCAGTAGAGATAAAGTGATTAAGTAAAATAATCACCAAACATATTCTGGAAAGCTGGATCTCATAAAATGGAGATAAAACAGGAAGTGGGAACTGCTAAAATTGTGGAATATTTTGTTTCATTGATGGCAGGAGTGAAGTGAACCAGGAATTCAGTGGTAATTATGCCAAGAGGGGTTAAGATTTTAGTAAAGGCAACACCACACATAAATCTCTCCTATTATTCCTGGCAACAAGGGGATCTCTACAAGCAATTAGCATTTTAATAAGAAAAACTGACATGTAAATTAAACAGTCATTTGTAGGAGAAACTTTTTTGGAGAAAGACCTGGGAAGGGATTTGGAAGGGGTTTATGTCTTTTACAGAAGGTCTGAGGGAAAGCATTGAAATCCTGTTTCTAAAGGTTAATGAGAGGGTGCACACCTGTCAGGTGTTTGGTGCAACTCATACCCATTGCTTGAACAGCATAGTTGTGTTTCACTGTGGTATGATCTGTTTACTGGCTGGAAGGAATCAGGTCCTGAGAAATGAGAGTGCTCACTCTTCTGGTTGTCTACATACGTTGTCTTGAGTAAGGTACACTTGAAACAACCCACTGTATGCATTTCTCTTCCTCCCCATTCCTTGCCATTGGGTTTTGAGAGAAGAAAAGGAATGGAATATAAAGAGAAAATTCCACTGTAGAAACCAAAAGTTACATAATACTCCTCAATCTATAGGCAAGAATTTAGAAGTGATCTTTCTTTTACAAACAATACTTTCTTGGCCATATCTACCAAATATTAACGTTTTCCCAAGCTATGTAATCATGCCCAAAAACTTCAAAACACTGCTTCATTGATATTGGTCCTATTTTTGTTACAGAACAAATGGCACACTCTTGAAATTGAATAATGAGTTCTATAAGCATTCTGGTTAGAAATCTGTGGATTTTGTATGTAACCATTTTCACAGCTTACATCACAGTTTACCCTTGGGAAGTCTGCTTTATAAAAGACCGCTAGAAGCATATTTCAGTATTCATAGTTACCAAGTCGCTTCCCAAATGATGCTTAGAACATCTCTATTGATATGCAAGTTATTGCCAAAAAATATGTATGGTGGTAGGACCTTTTGTAGAGATAAGCAACTGGATAGTGATGACTTCAAGCCCATAAGGCTACCTTCTGGAATCCCTTCCTTATCTTCCCTTCTATTGGCCTTGTTGTTTTGGGCCTGAGCCATTGTCATGGCTACCTGATGTTTTCTCATCTACTCTCAGTCTTCTAGATTAATCAGTTTCTATCATGTGAGTCTGTTCTCAGCAACCTTCAATAGTTCCCCAGTGCCTACAAAATAAAAATCAAACCTTTTGGCTTAGCATCAAAGTTGATGCAGAAACCCCTGTTTCCTAAAATACATCTCTATGCCATCACAGCTTCCATTCAGCTTTTTCCTCCAGGTGCTTTATAGTATTCGCCCTCCTTGTTTTTCCTGGTTCAATTTATTTGAGTGGAACACTCTAGTGAAACTACTGCATCCATAGAAATTCTACCCATACTTTCAACCTATACCTTTTCCTCTAATCACGTAGACAGTTGTTATCTCTCTTAATCTCTTCTAACATTTGTCCGTGTAATACCTAGAAGGAATTTAAAATAGTGTCTAGCATATAACAGGTGCTTATTACTAAAATGATCATAAACAGCCCTGTTCTATACTTATTTTCTACTTTTCTCCCTTTATGGTTGTATGTTTTCAAGGACAGCTACCATCTCTAACTCATTTTTGAACAAGTACAGTACCTAATCCAATGGCTCCTCACCGTAATCCTTAATAAAGATTTGTTGAACAACTTAAGTGGTGACATTTACTAGTCAGTGGCAATTGTTTATAGATTTCTTCACTGACACAAGTGGAAAAACATGTACAGAAGAGCTAGCTGTTCATCAAACACATAGATAGATATGGCATTGCTATTGGCAACTAAGATTGCACAAGTTCGTTGGCTGGATCATCATAAGCTTTCTTTCTTCATGGCTGAGTCTTGGTTATTCATATCTCACTCAGCTTCTGACTTTTTCAGTATCAATGCTGTTCTCTTCCTGCTCTTGTCTCATTCTTTACATTTGATGCCACTGTTTCCCTGAAACCCCCAAAATGGTCTTGGTTCCTCCCAATAAGGATTTTGGAAACCAATTTTGCCACATTTTTCACGGCTTCAACATTCTATGGCCTTTCAACATTCTCTAACCCCTTTTTTCCAAATTCTACTCCCTCCAGAGGACTAGCTTCAGTCCACCAGAGGTGAGACCCAAGGAACTGATAAACTTGTTAGCAACTTTTCTTTGTGTATTTCTCAAAGAATGTTATACTTGGCTTTATGTTTTTTGTGGAAATATAAAGGAAACAAATCAATGTGTAAGATAAGTTACAAATTCTAAGTCCAGAGTTATACAAATCAATGGCATTATTTTAAAATTATGCCATTAAATATATTCCTTGGTGACATATCCCTTTAGCACCTAACAATAGGTATCCTTAACAAGAAACACATTTACAAAGAATACAATTTTTACCTTGCAATGAAATTCTCTGTTTAGTCTATCTTATATTGCTAGACTTGGGCTTTACACTGGCATTAGTCAAGGCAGTAACAATAATTACAGAAACTGAGCAAAAAAAAAAAAAAAAAAAAGAAAGAAAAAAAAAGAATCCTTTTCTAAGCTAGATGAATGGGAGAAAGTCTAAACCCCTGACAGAAAGATTTTACTGTATGTGAAAATCCCTCTTACTGGGTCACCATTCCTCAAAGGAGGGCTTGCTGAAAATAAGAAATTCACAGCTATCCTGCTGACATGGAGAGAAAGAAAACTTTAAAGCAAACCTTGGAGAAATGATTTTTAAAGTAGTAGAGTTGAGGCTTGACCCAGTAATAGATTTTGAAAGGGTGTTTGGTATCTCTGTGGTAAGTCAGGCTGTCCAACAGACAAGGCTCCGAACCCGAATACAACAAAGCTGGAGGCGCCTTAACAGCGATATTGATTGACTATAAACAAAGACAGGAGAAAGTAACCAGGATAGCGGAGAAAAATGTATTTGGGGAAAAAGGTTATTATCCTCCTTCGGGATGACTAATACCACAGCCAGAGAAATTCATTTTACAACAAATATTTTTTGAGATCCTACAATGTGCCAGGCACTGGATAAAAGACACATTTCTAACCCTCAAGGCATTTGTAGGCTAGTTTATGTGTTTTAGGGAGGTTGGTGGAAGCAGGGAAGAATCCATGGCCTATACACAAAAATCAAACCTGCCACTTTAACATTATCAGTAACCCACACTCTATTGAATTGCTCTGAAACAAGAACTATACCACACAGAAAGATTCTCATTTTGTTTCTGCCACAAAGTAGCTGGGCAACATAGAGCGGTTACTTCACTTTCCTGAGCCTTTATTTCCTGTTGGCCACATATGGGGCAGGCTGAGGAGGGTTGATGGGAGGGAGACAGCAAACAAAGATGAGTTCTAAATCTGCTTCCCATTCTAAAATGTAAATTTGGTTGGAAATTTGTATACAATACAATATTAGAATGTGATCCCTAATGATCTCTGTGAACAGAATACAAACTTTGCAAGAATTTTTTTTTGTTTTTTTTTTTTTTTTTTGAGTCAGAGTCTCACTCTGTTGTCCAGGCTGGAGTGCAGTGGCACAATCTCAGCTCGCTGCAACCCCTGCCTCCCAGGATCAAGCGATCCTCCTGCCTCAGCCTCCCGAGTAGCTGGGACTACACGTGGGCACCACCACACCCCGCTAACTTTTGTACTTTTAGTAGAGACAGTGTTTCGCCATGTTGACCAGACTGGTCACAAACTCCTGACCTCAAGTAATCCACCTGCCTCAGCCTCCCAAAGTGCTGGGATTACAGGCATCAGCCATGGTGCCC
>NW_012105686.1:310307-322713 GCF_000951045.1 Mandrillus leucophaeus | reverse complement strand
TCAGAGAAAGGGTCTTGCTCTGACACACAGGCTGCAGTGCAGTGGCACCCTCATAACTCACTGTAGCCTCAAACTCCTGGGATCAAGCGATCCTTCCCACCTCAACCTCCCGAGTAGCTGGGACTACACGTGGGCACCACCACACCCCGCTAACTTTTGTACTTTTAGTAGAGACAGTGTTTCGCCATGTTGACCAGACTGGTCACAAACTCCTGACCTCAAGTAATCCACCTGCCTCAGCCTCCCAAAGTGCTGGGATTACAGGCATCAGCCATGGTGCCCTCCCAAGAATCAATTTTTACCAGACCTGTTGGTTGAGTTATTCAAGACAGGTAGGGGTTTTGAAACAGTGCCATTTTTCTTATCATCAGCATGCTTCCTTCCCCCTAGCTTCAAATTTCTGTTTCTGAGATATGCAGAAAGCTTCACAAACAATAAGATGAGTGACCCAGCATCAGTCAGGGGAAAAACGTGGAGCTGGGAGAGGCCCCTTTTCTTTTGCTCCTGGATGCATACTTTCCAAAGAATGGGATTTAATGGGTTACTTTGGAATCATCCAATGTGGAGTGACTCTACCCGATAGAATGCTTTGTAGTGGCTGAGAAATCAACATTTCTCTTGATCTATGTGTGTAGTTGCCTTCCAGCCTTGAAATGGTCTTCTGTCCAATCTGCTGCAGCTACAGTATTCCCTAAGTAGCAGACTGTGTGAACTTCAACACTGAAAGTGGAAAAACCAAACGCAAAAAATCTAGTCTCACCCACCATCTTAAAGAGGCAACCATATACATGGCAGACCCCTGGGACTTCACAGTCACTCCTCAATGAAAAAATGTTTAAGCATCTAGTGTAAGGCAGACAGATTTCCATAACTGAAGTGGTGGCAGTTTAAAAAGAAAAAGACAACTTGATCTTGCAGTCTAACGGGTGAGAGAGGCAGTACACACATGAAAAATACAATACAAAAGGAACTTCAGAGAGCAGCAAGTGCTATTACAATCACAGCTCCACCCTGAATCTGGCGTGGCTGCGGCAATTGCTTCTATGTAAGCTTTAACCAGCTTCATACAAGTAGAGCTTGCTGGGGCCTCACTGTGGGCCTACACTATGGACCCCCAATGCCCTGCCTAGAGCTACTCAGCTTGGACCCCTGTGGCAACCCACTAGGCACTGATTCATGGAACTGCCACCCTTGAGCAATGAGTAACGGAAACCTGGGTGATGGAAGATAAATGTGATTCCCAGGACATCTCCATAAAGAAAAGTTCTAAGATGCATTTCCTTAGGCACCTCAGAAGGTTCCACCAAAATGAAAATGCCTTCTTGTATTTGCTTTCCTTCCCTACTTCACTCTCCTGCCCCTCACACTGGCTCCTCGGAAGCATTTGCAAATAAAATACCTTCCTGCAGGCTTTGCTTTAGGGAGATACCAGGCTACTGCACCATACAAAATCCTTGTGCATCTGCGGCGTTGCCCAGCGATGCATGCAATCTGGCAGTGCAGAATATACTCAGGGGTGAGGGAAGGTGCAGCGAGGGAGCTGGAGCAACAGACTCCGGGATTGTTTTGCAAGTACGAGATTTCTTTGAAGCTGGGTGCTTTATATTTAAAATCCATGTGAATTTTGCCTTTTTCTTCACAATACTTCCATGTATGTGTTAATATGAAAATATTAGCTTTGCAACACCTCCATAATGACTGGAGACCTACAACAGCTAACTGGCTGGCCTCGCTGCTCCCAGCATTGTCCCCATCGAAGTCACACTTCCTCTCATTCTAATATGCAAATTTGCTCAAGTATCAAATAATTCCTGGCTGAAAACTTTTAAAGGGACTGACCTGACCCTTGGATGAAGTTCTGATGAAGTTCAAACTCCTTAACATGATTTACAAGGTCTTGCATAATTTGGCCCAGGCGTATTTTCCCGGTCATTTGCTATCCTCTCCTTGACATTTATCATCCAGCCATAATGAATTTCTTTTAATCTCTTTGACTCTCCATGTTCTCTTGCCTCCAGGCATTGGCTCATTCTGTTGAATCAGCCTGCAGTCCTCACCCCACTGCTGTGCAACCTGCCCTTGCACCCCTTCTTCAGTCCTCAGCTGCCTCCTGGAAGGATGGTACCCTGTTTTTGTCTGGGTGAGGAGCCTATCTGTGAGCTCTTGTCACATTCTCATCTTTTGTCACAGCGCATGTTTTGCCCTTTTGTTCTTGTCTCTTATTAGTCTGGGTCACCAATGGAACAGAAGCATGGGGCAACAGGTCCTGCCAGATTCCTTTTGTCTAGCGCCTTGTGCAAGTACTAGGAGCAAAGGTAGATTGTAAAGTTAGGGTCCTTAGAGTCACTAAGTTCAAATAGTTTTCCTAATACCTACTTGCTTGCAACTCTTTTAAGACTTTTTAGTGTTTTTATCTGTATATAGTGGGAAATAATATCCTGATTTTAGAATGATTAGAAATAAATAATTCATGCAATTTAGCACAATGACCCATAGAAAGCACTTAATAAATGACAGCTACTATGACTGTAATTATATCCTAATAATTTTTATTTTTACTATATTAATAGGTATTCAACATATAAGTATAAAATGATTGAATAAAGGCAAAGCAACAGAAAATATGTGATACTTTCTCTCATTTGTTAAAGAGCAAATCATTACTTATTCAGAGAAAGGGTCTTGCTCTGACACACAGGCTGCAGTGCAGTGGCACCCTCATAACTCACTGTAGCCTCAAACTCCTGGGATCAAGCGATCCTTTCATTTCAGTTGCCTGAGTAGCTAGGACTACAGGTATGCACCACTATATCTGGCCAATTTTTAAAATTTTTTGCAGCGACAGGGTCTTGCAATGTTGCCCGGGCTGGTCTCAAACTCCTGGCCTCAAGTGTTCCTCCTCATTTATCCTCCCAAAGTGCTATGATTACAGGCATGAGTCACCACACCCAGCCAAAGTAGTTTTTTAGTGTCTATTGATTTCTTTTAAAACAGAGTTAACTGACTAAGCTAATGATACATATAAGATTCAGCAGCATCCAGGAAAATTTTCTTCACTGCTCTGATGTCACAAATGCACATACATATATGGATATGACTGGCATTCGTTTTTTCAGGTTTTTCATAACCAGATAATTAGGATGATAGCAAAAGAGAATGTGGTAGGTACAACAAGGCCCCTCTCTCTCCCCTACAAAAATGTCTACATTCTAATCACTGGCACCTATTAATCTGTTATCTTACATGGTAAGAGAAACTTTATGACTGGGATTAAATTATAGATCTTGAAGTGATTATGCTGTATTATCTAGGTGGGCCCCACATAATCACAAAGGTCTTCATAAGAGGCAGGCGGGAGGATCAGAGTCAGAGAGAAATGGCGTGTGGTGATGGAAGCAGGGACCAAAAAGGCTGTATGACCTGGGGTCAGTCAAAGAATGAGAACAGCCTCCAGAAGCCAGAGGAGGGAAGGAACAGATTCTCCCCAGAGCCTCCAGAAGGAGCCAGTCCTGTCAACATCTTGATTTTAGCTCTTTAAGACTAAGTTAGGACTCTGACCTCCAGAACTCAAAGTAATAAATTTGCATTGTTTGAAGCTATTGTTTACTGTTTGTGGTAATTTGTTACAGCAGTAACAGGAAACAAATATAGATTTGAGCTATACAGAATACTGACTGCAAAGCGATTTAGCTCAGTATATTGAAGACTTTTGAGGATGGAGAGATTGACAAGCATAAATTTATACTGAAGAGACAGTCGTTTTTTATGTAAAATGAGTTGAAGACATTCTGGAGATATAATTCCATCTTTTGCTGGCCATTTAAAGAAAGAGGAGGTGCTGACCTTTTCTTATTCCAAACTCCAGAATACATTAATATACATTAGGGTCTGTGATATGGTTTGGCTGTGTCCCCACCCAAGTCTCAACTTGAATTGTAGCTCCCATAATCCCCATGTGTCATGGGAGGTAATTGAATCATGGGGACAGGTTTTTCCCGTGTGACAGTGGTGATAGTGAATAAGTCTCATGAGATCTGATGTTTTTGTAAGTGGGAGTTCCCTCGCACATGCTCTCTTGCCCGTTCCCACATAAGATGTGCCTTTGCTCCTCCTTTGCCTTCCACCATGATTGTGAGGGCTCCTTGGCCTTGTGAAACTGTGAGTCCATTAAACCTTTTTTTTTCTTTTAAATTACCCAGCCTCAGATATTTCTTCATAGCAGTATGCGAATAGATTACTACAGGCTGTAACCATGCTGTTTTAAATATTGTGGCTCTGTAATGTATTTTAATATATGATAGAATAAACCTTAATTCATATTTGTCCTTTCAGAAAGCTTCTGGCTACTGCGTATTTATTCATCCAGGTTAATTTAGAAATATTCTTGTCATTCCAAAATAATAGTATTTTTAATTTTACTTCAGTTTCAGTTGAAATTGGAGGATTTTTAGTAAATATAAGCATCACATCTTAATTTTATTAAGACTTATTAATTATGAATTATGCATATATACACATTTAGCCAACTCTTCCTATATGTGTCTCATTAGCATTATCTTTTCCTCAGAATGGTTCTGCATTTTTAGCATTTGATTTGTTTCTAGATATTTTGATTCTGTTCTTATGAATGGAAGCTTTCCTTCTGTTGTCACATTGTTTTTTCATCACATTTTGTTGTCAAAAGGTCTCATGTTTGATCTCTTCTTTCTCTACTTTGAGTTCCCATCTGGTATGTAGAGTCTGTGTTTTATTTCCATGAGAAATGCATTTGTTGTTCATAATTTTCTTTTGTTTTCTGGGATAGATCTTCTTTTGCAGTACATTCTTCAGCTTTCTCTTGTGTACTATATTCCTTTCTGTTTTGCCTTTTTATTTCTAAAGAAATTTGGCCTTCAGTGCTTATTTCAATTTAAAAAATAACTGCTTATCTATTTCTGATGGGTGGAATTCTGAGCATTTTATTTACTCTCTAATAATGTATGGTGTTTTCCTTGACTTCTCTCCTAGATTTTATATCCCATTGCTATCTTTCCTTTACAATAAAATTTAAGAAACCACCTAGGTCTGTTTCCCCTCAGTTCTTCTGCAGCTTGGGAAGGGCAGGGATGCAGTAGAATAGCAGGTCTTGGCAGCTGCAATTGGGAATGCAGATTTTTTTCCCCCAAATGGGTAGCCTAGTATAAAAATCTTTCTTCTATGATAATTAGATTCAGGAAGGCATGTGGACATTTCCTATCACAGCTCTAACTACTGAGGATATCCATATGCATGCACCATTGGTTACCATCCCAACCAATTGCATATCATGTTACCATCCCAACCAATTGCAGAAGACCCTTGGCACCTGGTTTTTAACCACATGTCTTCACATGACAAAGTAACAGTATTTTCATTTGTGTTATTGCATGTATGGAATTGAATGGATAATACAAAACTTTGTTGAGATGCAGACTCTGCACAATTTGTTAGCTGCTTTCACTAGTAAAATGGCATTCATACAAACTAGCACCTTGGTCTATGCCAATTTAATTTCTTGCTGCAGCAAAATTACCAGTCACTCTATGTCTTGCACCTTCTACACCAATAATCTACATTGTGAATGCTAAAATGGTGAATGTTGAAGGTCTACTGTATTCACTCTAGCTTTCTAGACTTTGAAATTGCATAAGTAGATGAGATGTTCCATGATAAGCCCTGTAATGATGCTAATTCAGATCATTTTGTAGATAGAAAAGAGTTTTTAAAGTAAATTTTATGATTTAAGGTAAAATCATTATGTATGCAGAGATAGCTATCATATAAATAGAAGATGGCCCTTCCAAGAAATTTCTATTCATAAAATAGACTCCCTTTTCCATAGAATTGTGAGGAAAATATCTGAAATATGGTTTAAGAGTCCAGAGACTAAATAGAAATGGAGAAAGACAAGACAGGGGAAGTTAGAGAAGATTTAGACTATTCAGTTTTATATGGTAGTACTTAAGTTTTTCTGTTCACAGGCCTGAGGAAACCATTCTTTCCTGATGTCTCAACCACTCAGATTTGCACATGGAGCTAAAATAGGCCTAGCAGGGAGATTGTAAAGGTCATTGAAAGAGAAAGCCTTTGGAATTCAGCTTACTGCACAGGACCAGTGCTTAACTGATTTCCTGTGTCACAAGGAACAAGTTTTGAAATACCACATCTAAAGGAAATAAAATTATTCCTGGAGGAGATTTTTCATTGTCTCTCTTGGAAATGACACTTCACTTATTATAGAACATATTGAAATAAGTATGTGAGCAAAATTCCTACAAAGAAATAGTCAACAGGATAGGACAGGCAGACACTCAGTAAAGTCCTTTGAAACATTCAGTGAGAAAGTAAGCTTAAAGAAGACCATTGAACTTTAGAGGAGCAACCAACTAGTTATCACATCCTTTGCAATATGGAGAAGTGCACCCCAAACCGTGGTACTATCTTACACTTTGTCCTGTGCTAACTCTAATCCCACTCACTGCTTCCCATGTCCTCATGTCCCTTCATCATGTAATGCAATAAAAACACATCTCATTCACCACAAATGAAGAAATCCTCTACAAACCTAAGAGAAAGTGATGATTATAAGGTCTTGTACATCTATGTCAAAGCATTCTGTTTCTCTGCAAGATACCTCATTGCTGGAAGAGAAATTATTACGTATCAGCAGGTGCAATTTTATTTGGATATAATATCCTTGACTAAGTAGATGGTTGCAGTTTTCTGACATACCAACCTGACAGCTGCTTCTATGACCTTTAGTTATCTCTGTGCAGTCAACAGTAATGCTATTTATTTGACTCATGGCATTTCCCATGGTTGTGCTCACCACTGACACATGTGTATAGATAGAGGTCTTCTTCTACATCAAAAGGAAATGATGGATCTTGAAGGAAACATTCTTGAGTTGACATTTAAACAAGTAATTTGATTTGGGGGAGAGAAATAATTTTAATTTATTGTCATTTTGAATCTGTATCATCCTGGTGAAACTGATAACAAGGCATAATAAAGCTTTTCAAAAATACCTATCATTTTGCGTCACAAAATGTGAAAATGACAAGCAGAATGTCCTTGCCTTTAATGATAAAGTGTACTATATTAATATGGTTTTATACATATATATACATGTGTACACATGTATATACATGCACATGCTTATATTTATGCATATAAAGAATGCATATATGAAGGAAAAATATAAAAATATTAACAATTGTTATGATTGTTATGCCTAAATATAAATATGCAAAGTTACTTGGCTTCAATTTTTGAATACTTAATTTTTTCATATTTAAAAGAATTAAAAATACTGATACCTATATACAAATTTCAAGGCACATACAATTTATGTTAGAGATTTTTCCCCTTATGAAAGGCCAAGGGCTGTAGAATGAAAGATACGTATTAAATACCCAGAAAGACACCCAGCAAGGCAGTTTGATTTTGGAAAGAGGCTGCAGCGTGGCATGGCAGGACTCAGGATCTTGAAACAGCAGTCAAGCACACATCCTTCCTTTCTTGCCTTCATGCTTCCTGGTTCCGTCTGCTGCCTGCTTCTCTGCAGTCATAGCCAATAACATGCTTGGGATAGAATCGGAACTCTTTTCAACTGGAGTCTCCCATATGTTCATTATAGAAAATGTGTTTGCATTTTCACTGCAACACACCGCATATACTGACACTGCCTGACTGTGAATTCCTAGCTGGGAGAGAAGAGGGACTGGCAGATGAAGTGAAAGAAAGTTGGTGAGACATAGAATTCTAGCCCAAGAGTTTCAGACTTTCACAGGACTTTGAAGCTCTTCTCTTTGGCATAGTTCTCCTTACAGAATGCATGGGTTATTGTTTTTTTTTTTTTTTCCCCCTTAGGGCCCTTTTTCACATGGATATGCCTATAATTTCTTCAGCTATGTTAACAAATAAACTTTCTCAGCATGAGAACCTATGTGAGACAAATATGTCTAATTTCAGGTTAGTTGAAGTCTTTCTTTAAAGTGATTTTCTTTTCTCCAGCCACAACTCTATTGATTATTATTTCATGGATGCCTGTAGATTCAGTGTCACTGTCATATTCTGATTTAATTCTATGTTATGTAGATGAATGACTGGATGAGAGATGAATGAATGGGTGGACAGATAGATGGATGGGAGGATGGACAGATGTGGGAAAGGGAGGTAGAGAAAGACAGAGGTAGGTAACTCTATTTTTTCTCTTACTTTTAGCTGGTCTTAGAGTCTACTATTACAGAACAAATGAAGAAGGTCTAGCATACAAAAAAAATGAGTAAACTTTATTTACTGAATCCATATTTTTGTACTGTTTCCAACAGACAGCTGTTAGGAGCTTTGTAGCACCTGTCTTCATAAAGACCATGACCTCTAAGGTTTCTAACCTCTACTAAAATGGGCTAAGTCTGCCATATTATGACCAAATTTGTTTTGTTATGGATTACTTGAGATTTTCAACTGCCCATTGTATTAGTTCGCTAGGACTGCCATAAAAAAATACCACAAACTGGGTGGTTTAAAACAACAGAAATGTGTTCTCTCACAATTTGGAAAAGTAGAAGTCTGAAATCAAGGTCTCAGCAGGGTCCTCTTCCCTCTGGAGATTCTATAGAGGAATTGTCCTTTGCCTCTTCCTAGCTTCTGGTGGTTGCCAGAAATCCTTTGTGCTCTCTGATTTGCAGATTCTTTGCTCTGATTTCCGATTTCATTTTCACATGACCATCTTCCCTCAGTGTCTACCTCTGTGTCTTCATATGGCCTTTTTTTGTTGTTGTTTTTTTTTCCATATGTAGTCTCACCCTGTCGCCCAGGCTGGAATGCAGTGGCGCTATTTTGGCTCACTGCAACCTCTGCCTCTTGGATTTAAACAATTCTCCTGCCTCAGCCTCCCAAGTAGCTGGGATTACAGGCACCCGCCACCATACCCAGCTAATTTTTTTGTAGTTTTAGTAGAGACAAGGTTTCACCATTTTGGCCAGGCTGGTCTTGAACTCCTGACCTCATGATCCACCTACCTCAGCCTCCCAAAGTGCTGGGATTACAAGTGTGAGCCACCACACCCAACCCATATGGCCTTTTTATAAAGGCACCAATCACTGGATTTAGGGCTTACCCTAATACTTTATGATTTTATGTTATCTGCATTTACGAAGCCCCTATTTCCAAATAAGGTCACATTCTTAAGTTCTGAGTGAGCAAGAATTTTGGAGAGACACTATTTAACCTCCTACACACACCAAGAAATAAATATATCTTTTGGGGATATGGGTTTCTATTTTGAAAATTTCAGAGTAAATGCTCTTGTACTTAAGATTTTTAAAATATATATATATGTGTGTGTGTGTATATATATATATAAAATTTCCCTTTTTTCTCAGTGAAGAAGATATTTCCTTTATTTCTTCTCATCTTGTCATTCTACAGATTGAATTTCTAAATTTTATTTTAGTTGTGAAAGATGTAGACTGTTTCCAAGAGTAGTCTATTAATTCTGATTGTTCCTTCAGTAATAAAATGTATGATTTGATTCACATGACACTGCTTATAATTTATGGGGTCAGTTTCACCCCCATACCCTCCTGCATGAATGCTGGAAATAAGCCACCCCAGATTCTGGTGGTGGATATTAGCTGTACTCTGCAACCTCACGCCTCCCTGCATCTCTTCTCGCTGTTCCTTCCACTTGCAATGGAAGTCATTATTATCAAAATCCCACTCATTCTTCAATAATCCAGCTAAAAGTCTTCTCTCCCCAGTTTTCTCTTTCCTACCCTATCTTCCCAAAGACAGATTTAATCTCTCTGTCCTCTACCCTTGTATCAAAGAAGTCCTTTTTGACCTCAGTTTCTTCAGTATTAGCTCTAGCACCGCTGTTCTCTACCTAAGCGGCTTTAGAGAATTTACTTAGCCTTTCTTGGGCCTTGGTAAATTAGAGATAATCATATATACTTCTATGTAAATTGCTTAACAGAATGTGTGACACAAGGTAAGAAGTCAATAAATCTTAGTTCTCCTTTGTAGTCATTTTCCTCTTTGTCCTGTGGTTATTTGTGAACAAATGTGCATGCCTCACTAGACAGGGAACTATTGGAAGCCAGGGGCTGTGCTTTATCTGTCTTAGCATGCCATATGCCATCAAGTACATGCTTGTTATGTAGCTGTGCTAGGTATACTTTTGCAGATTCGATAGAGAAAGGAGCCTTTTTAGATTTTGTCTGAATTCTTAACTAATATGACAAGCTTTCTCTTGTTTTCTAATGGAGTTCTGGTAGAAACTTCTCTTTCTGCAGAATTCCTGTGAGACACTTGCATCAAACATTTTGTGTATTTTTTAATAAACAAAATTTATTTAAAGTAGTCTAAACTAATTATAATACCAATACAGATATATTTTTATTTCTTAGACAATATCTTCTAGGCATACATAATATTTCATTTTGATTTCTCATCTTCATAAGAACTATGCAATATTTTTGCTACTTTTCCAGATTTACAGAATATAAAACAAAGCTCAGAGAAGCTAAACCAGCTATGGATGTGGAAGGCCAGAGTTACAACATGGGACAAGGCTCTAAAGAGCTTAATCTTTCTTCTCTGCCTTCTTTCTTTTTTGTAATAACATTACAGAAAAATCGAGAACTAGGGGTAGTTATCTACTATAATTTTAACTCCTCATCACAATTGCCGTCTCCATTTTGCATACTGTGTTCTAGTCTTCTCCACAGCCTGTCAGTTGGATAACAGTTGATAGCAGGGTACACCTGTATATCTACAATTGATAGCAGGGTACCATTCTGTGACGTGCTTGCTTCACCATACCCAGTACTTTTTATTTTTTTATTTTTTATTATTATTATTTTTTGAAATGGAGTCGCGCTGTGTCGCCCAGTCTGGAGTGCAGTGGCGCGATCTCGGCTCACTGCAAGCTCCATCTGCCAGGTTCACGCCATTCTGCTGCCTCAGTCTCCTGAGTAGCTGGGACTACAGGCGCCCGCCCCCCGGCCGGGTTATTTTTTTTTTTTTTAGTAGAGACGGGGTTTCACCGTGTTAGCCAGGATGGTCTCGACCTCCTGACCTCTTGATCCGCCCGCCTCGGCCTCCCAAAGTGTTGGGATTACAGGCGTGAGCCCCTGCGCCTCGCCCATACCCAGTACTTTTTACTAGTTATTTGTTCTATACCATGTACCCATTATCACCGCGTTTCTTTTGCTCTGAGTGACAAAAGCAAAACAGGTGGTCATTCAAATAAAGACCTTGGTGTGGGTGTGTTGTTCATACTCACTGTGTATTGACCTAGTTTAGATTTTATTTTTTCCTTTCAGAAAAGGAGAATTCAGAGGGAAACTCAGGCAAGTCGCAAAGGAGAGCATGGCCCTAGATGAAGACAAGATGAGTTTGCTCTGAGTTCAGAAGGGATAGTTTCCTATTGTTGTCTGAATAATATTATCACCTCTTAAACACTCCTAGGTTTTACTTTCTACAGGGAAACTAACACAAAATAAAACTACCACGTATCTGCATTGCACAAACACATACATCCTTCACAGAGGGAGAGAAAGAGAGAATTACAATTTCAACAAAACTTTAAAAAGTAGAAACCACTGAATCTGTTGGGTTAGCTCTATTCTAAATTAAATTAAATCTGAACGAAAATTATTTGACTCCCAAAGGGAAGAGAAAATCTTAATTTCTGTGGCAAGTAATTACTGAATTATTATTTTGTGACATATTTACTACTATGAAAAATAAATAAGGAAGATTGAGTGTTCTATGCATTTTTTCCTTTATCCAAGTCAAGAGCTTGGTTAGACCTTTGATTCGAGGGCAGCTGAACAGTCTAAATCAGATGTTTGAGGACAGACCCTTTTCAAGTCTTGATAAAAGCGTACGTTCATGGAAGACATTGTCCCAGGAGGTCCAGAGAGAGAGAGGGAGAGCTGTTTGGAGGTGACTGTGGGAAGAGAAGAATAGTGAGTGAGATCCAGTGGATGAGGAGGGAGGAACAGGGAGGAAAGGGGACAGGAAAGGAGGTGGGAGAGAGGGGGAAGGAAAAGAGAAGTCTTTGTGTTTATGGGTCTCTTTTCTTTTGAGAGCTCCCGTTGCTGAAGATCACTAAAAGATCATTCTTTTGACCCTGAGTGTGTTTGTGGTTCTATAGAGATCATCTTAGCCCCCACTCTGAGGAACTTCTGGTGGACACTCTTCTTTGCACCAGGAATGTGCCTTACAGCTGAGCTCTTGTCCTAGCCTTGGGCTCCTGTCCTCTGGAGGTGCACCCATACCCCAACCATGCTGCTTTTGGGAACACAATTGAGCTATTGCTTGTCCTCCAGCGTTTCTATCTTTAACTGTTTATCCACAATTCCAAGAAAGTAAT
>NW_012105686.1:306777-309137 GCF_000951045.1 Mandrillus leucophaeus | reverse complement strand
TGAACCTAGGAGGTGGAAGTTGCAGTGAACCGAGATCGTGCCACTGCACTTCAGCCTAGGTGATAGGGTGAGACTTTATCTCCAAAAAAAAAAAAAAAAAAAAATTAAATTAAAAAAAAATCAAAGTGGGTTAAATTCTCAAAAATATTTTTATCACTATAAATATGAGTTCCCAAAAACATCTCTATAAGATTAGGAAAAGTAATTATCAAAAACAGTGAGGATGGAATCATATGAATTTTCAAATTTTTTGTTTTTAGACAGGTTAAAGATTAGTTCTGCAAATGAAAAATTGGGAAATTAGCACATACATCCTACATCTTATTTTTCTCTCCCTTCTGTCTTACTTCATCATTCAGTATTTTCTCTTTGTCAAAGTTAATAACATTTATTTCCTTTTATGTGACTATAATATTCATAATTGTTCATATTTCCAATACTTTTGCAACCACGATTCTTTCCCAGTCATGCACAACCACCAGGTCAGCATTCTCCCCCTACAGCTTAATTGAGATATAATCCACAGACTGTAGAGTTCAGTGACTTTTAACATATTTACAGAATTGTGCAACTGTCACCACTATTTAACTAAAATATTTTTATCATCCCACAAAGGGGCCAGGCACGGTGGCTCACACCTATAACCCCAGCACTTTGGGAGGACAAGGCTGGAGGATGCCTGGAGGCCAGGAGTTTAAGATCAGTCTGGGCGACATAGCAAGACTCCATCTCTACAAAAAATTAAAAAAAAAAAAATTAGCTGGGCTTAGTGGCATGCACCTGTGCTCCCAGCCACTTGGGAGGATGAGGTGGAAGGATCACTCGAGCCCAGGAGATTGAGGCTGCAATGAGCTATGATAGTGCCACTGTACTCCAGCCTCGGCAACAGGGTAAGATCCTGTCTCTAAAAAACTCCCCCTCCAAGAAACAAAAACAAAAACAAAATCCAGAAAACAAAAATCCCAAAAAGGAACCTAGTACCCTTTAGCAATCACTCCCTATCCTGCCCCTTCTCCCATCCCTAGGCACCAGCTATTCTCCTTTCTGTAGATTAGTGGGGAGGTGGCAAAGTGGGAAGAGAAATGAAGAAACTCAGCACAGATGTCTTATCAAGAAAGTTCCACCATGAGTGACTAGAACCAAATTCCTCCAGAAGTCCGGAATCCAGTTTAAAATGCACCCTCAATCAGTCAAGTGACAAAGAAGCCGGATTAAACATTTAAACACCAACTTTTGTCATTCAATGAGGCCAGCGCCTGGGGGTTTTCCTCCCTGGTCTTTGAGGCCTGTGGTGCAAGGGCAGAGTGACATTCTCTGCTTAAGGGAAAGCCTAAAGGAACGAAGATGCAGATGGGCCATTAAGAGATATCTCCTACAGGCACGGAGATTCACAGACAGTGTGAATATCCAGAGGCTGATTCTCCCACTGTTTCCCTATATAAAAGTTATTATTAATATTTCTCCTTGTTCCCTATTTACCTTATTCTTGAAATCTTAGACTTTGGTATTGTTTGCCAGGCTATTCTTTCCTTCTGTCCTGTAATACTGCCAAGCATCCTTGAAAATGGCGGTTCTGACTTGATCTTTACCTTCAGTCTGGATGTGCTCTCACTATAACCAGCTGAAATTCTTTCTTTCTACTACATGGTTATGTTTTTCCATGGTTGATTGTCACTTTTTCTTTTACAATCATTTTTATTGGTTATTCCAGTGAATTTCTTAAAAAATGATTTGCAAGCCAGAATGCATGATACCATTTTCCCCAGAAGTTCTTAAAAGTAGTTTTACCTCGGCCTTAATTACTCAGTACTACCAAGATCATTTGCAAGAATATGTAGAATGATATAAATCGAAGAAGTGTTTCAAAAAGCCAGATGCACTCTTCTGTGTGTCAATATTGTCAAACAGAAATACAACATAGGTCACACATCTAGTTTATTTTTTATTTTCTTTTTTAGAGACAGGGTCTTGCTATGTCACCCAGGCTAACATGCAGTGGTGTGATCATAGCTCACAGCAGCCTCAAACTCCCAAGGTCAAGCAATCCTCTTACCTCACCTTCCCAAATATCTGGAACTACAGGTCCACAACACTACATCTGGCTAATTAAAAAAAAAAAAAAAAATAGGCTGGGCACGGTGGCTCACACCTGTAATCCCAGCTCTTTGGGAGGCCAGCGCGGGTGGATCATGAGGTCAGGAGAGTGAGACCATCCTGGCTAACATGGTGAAACCCTGTCTCTACTAAAAAATACAAAAAAGTAGCTGGGCGTGGTGGCGGGCGCCTGTAGTCCCAGCTACTCAGGAGACTGAGGCAGAATGGTGTGAACCCAGGAGGTGGAGCTTGCAGTGAGCCAAGAT
>NW_012105686.1:266524-305842 GCF_000951045.1 Mandrillus leucophaeus | reverse complement strand
CGAGCCACCGCGCCCAGTCTTCTCCTTTTTAATAACTAAATCATAATACTGGGGGGGAAAAGGCAGTAAGATGCTCCGCCAAAAACCTATACTTCCCAGATTCCCTTGTTCACAGGGCTGTTCATGAGACATAGTCTGGGCAATGAGTTAAAAGGAGAAATAAGGAGATTGTAGGGTAACCTTAGCTTTTCCGAAATAATACCTCAACTCTGTCTATTGTTCTTTATTGTTCTCTTCTTCCACCTGCTGGGAATGCAAAGAAGAGACTGGAAGTGAGGTCACAATCACATGCCACACTTTTTGAATGATGGATACCAAAGATGGAAGGAGTGTGTTGACGTCATCATGGAGTTGGCGCACCAGCCATAAACTGTACACTTGTTACTCTGTAGGAAGCATAAGCTCTTGTATGATAAAGCTTCTGTAGTTTCATGCCAGATTGTAACTCTTGAATGATATTCTCATTTCAAACGTCATTATGTCATTTCAAGATCAACAGGCTTTTCCTCACTGGGTGTGGTTAAAATGTAAAAATCAGCTAAACACTGACAATGCTCACTAGGCTAATATTTATTAGCAAGTAAGCCAAATACAGGAACAGACATTTTTAAAAGAAAGACGTATTATTTCACCTTCACAACATAGTCTTGCAAAGAATTTTTAAAAACTCTTTACATTGCTGTACAGTTACTAGAACAAAATATGTTTATGTCATCACTGTAGTATAACATTATTTTCATCCACATCAACACCTATTGAAATGGCTAAAGAGCTGACTTCTGAGTTGATGATGTACTAGGAGTTATGAGATCCTGGTTCTTTTCATGCTTCTGTCACAAACAAACTGTCTTTGTGCAATTATACTAGCTTCTCTGTAACTCAGTTTCCTCACCTGTAAAGCAAAAGATTAAAGTAGTGGAATTCTAAGTTACTTTGCAGCTTTAGCATTCTATGAATCTATGGAAGCATTTCTTCCAGAAGACAGGATTCACAGCCCAATTTCATTTGATGTTTGGCCTTTGGGTCTGTGCTAGTTTAAATCGTTACATTAAATTTTTGGCAGTGATAATACTTGAACATCCACCATTTGCAACTCTGACAACATTCCTTCTGCTACAGAACCTACTCTTTTAGAAGACTCAACTTATTCAGTACTGCATAAAGCACCTTCATAAAATTTCAAGTGAAAAGGATTTCAAGGAAATCAGATTTAGTACCTATGTTCTTTCTCAAAGGTTCTGGGAAATCATTTTCAGTGAGCTAAGAAAACAGAGACTATTCATATAATTTAACATTGCATGTGTGTGTGCTTTAAAATACTCATCTTATTTCTTTTGTTCTATTTACTATTAGGCGTTATTAAAAATCCTAGCTTTTTTCATTTGCTCTTAAAAAAAAAAAAAAAAAAAAAAAACTCCAAGAGTCTCTTTCCAACTCTGAAAACTCTTGGCTAAATACAGGTGCTATTTTCAACTTATAGTAACTGGCAACCTTACATTTTGTAAAGTTCAGGAAGAGCAGAACTGAGCTTCCAAATATGCCACTCTGTCAGCAGGTTTGAATGAACAGGAAGCAGACAATGGAAGGCAAATGTCTGGAACCCAAATGTTTCTTTCCTGTAGAGAAGAAGACTCAAATGAAGACTAGCTTCTAAATCTCATCTTTCAGCTGATTCGGTAGGGGTGGATGGTACCCAGTTCTAGCCATTCTTCTTCTATCCAGAAAAGTAACATCTTTTATTAAGCCTCTTAAGTACTACTTATTTTAATGCTACGGCTATCAGAAAGCATTTATTCTACCTCACAATATGCCTGCAAACCATGGTTCCAAGGAGGCAGTATTGCCTACTGGTTAAAAGTGCAAGGATAGTAGGAAAACAGATCTGTCATGTTGAGAAAACATTCACCCTTCACTAAGCCTTATTTTTCTAATCTGTCAAGTGAGGACAATAATAGTCTCTACCTCACAGGATTATTGTGATGACTATGTAAGATACTACATGTAAAGCATACACTCTTGGTACATGATCATTATTCAATAACTATATGTTAGTATTATTATTTCCATTACCATTATTGTTTGAAGTAGTAATAATATTCATAGCACTACTATTTCTCAAAATAGTTTCCCTTGATAATACCACTAAACATTTACTTCCTCTCTACTATTATATAAACTAGGTAGATTTCTAGAGTCATCCCAATCAACTTAATGTTTTTATTGGTTTCCTGAAATAGTTCATAGAGGATTCTTGAGAGTGAGCATACAACTATATACATCATTGTATTTTCAATGCATATTGCAATACTGAATATATAAATGTTTATTGAAAAAAAATCACATTTGGGTGACCAGAAATAGAAAGGCTTTCTGGTATTTTTACTGTATTTCATAAAATCTATTGATTCTAATTGTCACACAATTGTAAATGAGGCTCTTTCATTGCCTGAGAGCTGAGGCAAAAATCTCTAAATTGAGAATAGTACATGCCAAGTACCTTCTCATTCTAAAGAGAACCACTAAAAATCTGAAATATATCCTTGCAGTATTCATTAAAGCAGCAAATCTGGTCCTGCGTCCATTACGCCCATCCCTTCCAAGTCTCTGTCAGAGACACATACTGAGAATTTGGGGGAACGGAGTCAGGAAACTAGGGCACAAGTACTCCCAGGTGGAGGAGGGTCCACCTCTCTAAGTAAGTCAGGGAGACGTCCGCAGGAGAACTGCCTGTAGAGATGGGGGTTGGCAAGAAGGTAATGTTAGTGTCTCATTTTTTGATGAGCATCTGCTTCTACAGTGGACTTGCTGGGCTTTCTCTGTCCTATGCGAGACAAAGAGAGAGAGGAAAAAAAGTAATTGGAGATAAGATGAAGGGTGAAATGAGAGCGAAGAAGAGGAGTAGACTCCACCGTCACCTTCTTATGAGACACGACCTGAGAGTTTCCCATGAGCTCAAGGGACCTCTAGCAAAGATCCCACCTGGAGCCATCTTGTCGATGCCCCCCTCAGGAGGACTCCAACCGTAAGAACTGAGTACAGGGAGTTTCTCAGCGATGTGAAGCTGAAGAGGGCATCTGAGGAGATGAGCTGTAAAACGTATTCACAAGAGGGACGTGTGAAGGGAGTGACCATTCCGAAGAACCCAGACAGCTGCCCATAGGAGAAGGATGCTGTCCCAAAGACGGTGCCCAGTGAGTGAAGAGACATTGGCTTTTCTCTTGAGTTCTCCTCTCTAATCCCTGCCTTCAGAGGGGTGGGCAGAAAGGAGAGGGAGAAGTTGAGCAGCCAAATGGTATCAAAGAGACAAGCCCTGAACTGGATAAAAACTGAAAATTTTGAGACTGGATCAAAGCTTTCTCCTATTTCAGTATTAAAAATTCCAAGATGAGACTGTTCTTATACCAAAAGCTATCGGTTCTTTATAGAACCTATGCCAAGTGTTATCAAGGGCTACAAAAAGGAAGTTCAAAAGAGCAAACCAGGAGGCCGTGATGAAAGAAAACAATACATCTGTTTCCTATGCAGTCAAAGCTATTTATTACACCAATTACACTCATAACCCTGTAAGGGAGAGAAGAAGGGAGAGACATATGAAGATGGCTAGTGGGCAGGCCAGTCAGACAAGCTCAGCTGTTAATTCACCCTATGCCATTCCAAGTGAGCTGGCAGAAGTAGGGATTCTGAAGCGGAACTTCGGACTCTGGGCCAAGTGTTCCTTCCATTGCACTGCACCACCTCCCCATAATAAGGGCTTCCATTTTTTATTGCACTTTAAAATTAACAAAGCACTTGGGTGAACCACTGCCTTGCCAAGAATGTTTAGTCTGAAGAAAATTCTGTTAAACAAGGTGTCAAAACAACCATTAAAGATGCTTCTAAGAGCATTATCTTAGCTCTGCAGGGAGTCAGCACAATGCAGAGAAAATACAAGATTGAGAATCCAAAGGCTCCCGTTCGTTCTGGTTGTAGCATAACAAGGAGCTTTAAGAAAGGAGCGTGGCATTTGGCGTCAGATTGAGATTCAAATTCTAGCTCTGCTGTTTAGCAGCTGTGCGACCTAAGGCACAATTCTTAACCTCTTTAATCCTCGATTTCTTCATGCA
The DNA here is from genome assembly GCF_000951045.1 of Mandrillus leucophaeus. Lineage (NCBI taxonomy): Eukaryota > Metazoa > Chordata > Mammalia > Primates > Cercopithecidae > Mandrillus > Mandrillus leucophaeus. Next base: position 301,739 of record NW_012105686.1, on the reverse strand, counting down.
TAAAATAGGAAAATGCCACCTACTTCCCAGGATTGCTGAGAGGAATAATGAGATAATATCAAAGCCTGGGAATGTGTCTGGAACTCAACAGGGGTCCAATAAATACGAGTTTTATCGAATCACCTATCAGTACATTTTCTGCTCTGCCGATCTAAGAGAACTCTGGTGTTGATGAAATTCAACAATATGTATAAGAAAAACTCTTTACAGTGAGTTACTTTAAAATATGTATTTTTCTTGTTCTCTTCCTGGGTGATATCTCTCTTTCAACTATGGGAGCACAGAATCAATGTGAGATGGGAAAATTCCTTGTTGTCTTTTTGAAAGCAAATTCCAATCTCTTAAAACCAGTTTTCTCTACAGTTCTTACTACAGTTACTTTTACTAGTACTTTTAGATACATATCATTTTTCACAATTATAAAAGACATACATATTCGTTACAGGAGATGTGAAAAATATTATGAAGTATTTCCTTTCAGTTATTTCTAGACAAGAATATTTTTAAGAATTGGGTTTATTATGTATATACAGTTTAATAATAGGAGTTTTTGATTAAACATTTGATACTTGATTGAATGTATTTGAGTCAGTAAACAATAAAAAGAGGAAGTGTAATTCATTAACAAGAAATAGAGAATGTGAAGATAGTTTCTTAATGGTGTTTATTATTGTGAACTATAACCTAGCCACAGAAGACAATGTGAAATGTATGTGTACACTTTATACAAACACAAGAAACCAAACACCTGGGTAACTATTATACGAGTTTAGGAATAAAACATTTCTAGTTCTTTAGAAGTCCACTAGGGCATGTTCTCTCTGTTGCATCTTTCTTTCCACATATTCCAAGAAGTAACCTCTATCCCCAAGTGTGATCCTCAAAATGCTTAACAATTGTCGTGGTATGTCATCTGTCACTGCCAAAGTTGTGTTTTCTCCATCCACGGTTCCAGAGGCCAGCAGACAACAGGGCAGGGAAGCTGTCCCCTAACACTTCTCTTATCGTTTTATTTTGCTTATTGTGTTCATTCCCATGTCATTAATTTAAATTTAATATTTAATTGAGTTAAGCAATGTTTTCTCTTGTCTGTTTTTTGTTTGTTTATTTATTTGTTTTGGTATAGCTAGAAAGGCTTTCCACACATCTAGATTATAAAGGAATAAATTAATGTTTTCTTGTAGTACTTTTATGGTTTTGTTTTCTACATGTAGATCCCTGAGGGATTAGTAGTTCATTCTGGTGTATAGTGTGAGGTATAAATTCATTTTTCTTCTTTTTTCAATAATTTCTGATGACACTTTCATTAACGCTAACTAGAACGGGTCTATATATCTTCTTTTATGTTCATTATTATGTTTGTTTAAGCACCAATACCACATTGTTTTAATTATAAGGGGCTTTATAGTATCACTTAATATCTGATATGACTAGCTTCCCTCATTGCTCTCTCACCCTTTTTCAAGATTTTTCTAACAAAATTTTCAAGTTTATCTTCTATGTGAACTTTATAATCAATTTGTCTAGCCCTCAAACAAAACAAAACAAATACCTGGGCTTGGATTAAATTTATATATTGACTCGTGGCACTGCCCACAAAGATAAGATCTCTATTTTTTTCTAGGATAGTTTTGTGTCTTTCAAAGATATTTTGAAGTTCATCTCTTATAGCTTGTGTCTATTTTATGCTAATTTTGTTTCTACCAATCTTGTCACTAATATGCTATAGGATTTTTCTTTCATTGTATCTTCTCCATGATTACAGTTTGTAGATACTAAGGCTATGGATTTCTTGATAATTTTACAGTATACTATTTATTGATTTGTTTATTGGTTATATGAATTGCGTTATTTATTCTCAAGGATTTTCCAGGTATACTGTCATATCATGTACAAATAGAGATAGTTTTATTTCTTTTCCAATTCTCACACCTCTAATATTTCATACAGCAGTAAAGGTGTTGGTATTCTTGCCTTTTTCTTGACTTTAGGAAAATATTTCTAGTGCTTTCCCATTAAATTCAATGCTGGGTTTAGAAAAGATAAAGTTGGCATGCACACACACACACACACACACACACACACACACACTTTCAAATCTGTAGACCAATCTTAGATGTATCAATGCAAAAATGTAAAATAAAATATTGTCAAATAGAATCCAAAAACATTGAAAAATAATGCACTGTGAACAAGTGGATTTTTCAAGAAATGTAGGAACAGTTCAGATAAAAAATTCTTATATTTACCATAGTTATGGCTAAAAAGAAATCATATGATAATCTTTCTAGATGCTGGCAGAAAGTCCAACAAAATTTGACCAAATCCCTGATGGAAAAAATGCTCGATGAAAATAGAAATTTATGAATAGCATCTCAACACAATTAACATATCTATACCTCTAATTATATTCATATCTAGGTAGATTTAGATAAATAGAGAAAACTAGTTCTAAATGGGAAATAAAAATAGTTCTAATGGGAAAATGCCGCGGACATTTTCCCACATCCAAGAATTGTTGTTAAGCATCGTGTTAAAGTATTAGCCAATGCAAGCTGACAAGGGTTATGATGTTATTTAAGCCTGAACAACTTGGACTTGTGAAAACATGCACAATTATGATGGTTACACACATGGATTGGCTCTGGGTTGGTTGATACCCATCTGAGTTAAAGTAGAATAAGGATGAATTTATTGTGAAACAAAGCGGTATTTCTCACACCCATAGATTAGACTGATGATTCTTGCTGGGATTCAAATCACCCAGGGAGCATATACATCCGTATATATCATACATATTTTATATCTGGAAATACAGATTTCCAGTCCTGATCACAGAATTTACAGATTCAGTAGGTCTAGAGTTTGACCTTGGAAGTTTTGTTCTTTCTTACTATGTATTTCAGTATGTAGGCATGGTTTTAGGAACTACTATTTTATAAAGCTTTATTTACTTGATTATTTATTCATATGTTTATTTCCCTTCTTGTTTTAGAATGTGTTTAAGTTGGCTTACCGGAACATATAAAATACAGTAAAATTAATGTAAAATTTAAAAAGGAAAATAAATTAAAATTAAGAAAGTTAAACGTTGGTATAGATGACGCTAATATAAAAAAGGCCCACCACAGTGAGTTAGAAACAATAAGGTCGTTTGCAGAAGTTAAGACACAAGGCCATTCCTGGGTTGTTATGTGAAGTAAATTATATTATAGTTCCTCTTTCTCCACAACCGGTAGCATTTGCTTGTGCATAAAATTGTTTAAAATAAACACTAAGAGCTGTCTCTAGGTAGAACAGTGGCATATAAATTCATCACAAATCTGTAGATGTGCATATGCAAAAGATTGGTGTGAATGTACAGACACCTTGGTTATTAGACAGTAGTGTGGGGCTTAGATTGTGGGCATAGCACCTTTGATCTTTATATATTTAACACTTTCAGCACAGGTCAGCAGAGTAACTTATTTCATCTCCAGTACCTGTATCTATTAAGGTATATTTATTATCTGTACCCTACTGATACCATAAATAATTTAAGAAGAGTTAAACAACAACAAATACACTTACAACAGGACAATTAAAAGACAGAAAAACAAATCAAAAATCATATAAAGTAGGGGACGTCAGACAAATCTGCTAGACACAATTTTAACTGCAATGAATTATTACATTTAGATTTTCATTGATTATCCTCTAAAGCAAAAAAGAAAACATGATAGAGATTGCTCTTCTCTGATAAAAAGAAAAATCTTACATTTCTTTGTAAGATTTGCTCCCATTGTTAAATTCTAAGAAAAATGTATCAAATAGAGCTATCCGTGAATAGTATGGAGTCATAATTCTACAGCCTTTACCATCCCCAAACCTATCTCAGGAGATTGCTTTTATCTCACTAGTTTACAGTTAGTTCTTTAGTTAGCTCTGTACATTTTTTTTTTTTCTTATCTAGATTAAGGACTGGAAGATATGTATACTGATCTTCTTAATGTTGCACTTTTCTGATATAACAGGCGCTAGTAAATGTTCATCAAGTGAACGAATGAATAATCAATGAATAGACAAACAAATAATACTCTGTGCAGCCAATTGCATGCCCTAGCTCTCACCCAAATCACCAGGCTTGGGTTATTTAACAGTTTTGTTTGTATTTATTTATTTACTTATTTATTTTTGAGACAGAGTCTCATTCTGTCACCCAGGCTGAAGTGCAGTGGCACAATCTCTACTCACTGCAGCCTGCGCCTCCCAGATTCAAGCAATTCTTGTGCTGCAGCCTCCGGAGTAGCAGGGATTACAGATTACAGATGTGTGCCACAATGCCCGGCTAATTTTTGTATTTTCAGTACAAACGGGGTTTCACCATGTTGGACAGGCTGCTCACAAACTCCTGGGCTCAAGTGATCTGCCCTCCTTGGCCTCCCAAAAGGCTAGGATTACAGGCATAAGCCACCAAGCTAAGCCAACAGGTGCTGCTTTAGTACTTATTAGGTTGGTGCATAAAAGTAATGGCAGGACCTGCAATCACTTTGTAGTTATGGCCAATAAGCAAAAGAGGCAAAAACAATTTTCATTATAGTTCTTATATTCTCCACTGGGGGAATAAATGATTAAAGTGTGTAATGTGTTAGACAGCAAGAAGTATTTTGAAGAAGAAAGAAAACATGACAATGCAGAAAAAAGACAAAGAGTCCTGAACTCTGTGTAGGTGTGGGGTGGGTGTGTGTGTGTGTGTGTGTGTGTGTGTGTGTGTGTGTACGAGAGAGATAGAGACTGGGAATATACATCCAGGAGAAAAGGCATGACTGGGGCATCCTGGCTTCTTATGATAACTGATGTAAACAGAAATAAAAAGCATAATGATTTAACTCTAATGGTCTCAAGGCAGGTGACGTGGTGGCTGAGAGTTCCAGGGATAGAAGGAAGTTTAACTTATTTCCAAGAATACACAGTATTATGGGTATTTGCGTCACTTTGTTGCACAGAGAGAGTGGTGGATGTATTCAAACAATCATTGCAATCAACAACGATAGGTATCCAACCTATCATTCCGAGCTGGTGAAATGCATGCATTTTGGGGATTAGGTTAGGGAAAGAGGCTGAGGAGAAGGCTAGGAGGAGGAAGAAATTCTCACACACAATGGGACCTGTTACTTCAGCAGCACTATACCAGAAATAGTTTTCAAGGAAGAACTTGAGAATTAATTTCAAATTGAAGGCTAAGTGCAATTTAGGTAGGCAAAAAGTAATTTCCTGGGTTGGATTTGGGCCAGGACATTGGACTTAACGCCTCATCTCTTGGAAAAATTGCCATGGGGTCTTTGATAATTATAAGAGAGCATGGCCTTAGATTTACAGCTCCAGCATAGGCTGGTATCTTCAGAGGGCAGTGCCACTTAGTACTCGGAACAGACTCCAGTTGATGAATGATACCTTAATGCCACGTACTGATTTACATGCCCTCTGTGCTCCCAACAGCACCTGCGCTTTTCCAAGAGTGCTTCTGTGCCTAGGGACTGCCAAGACTTTGCTCTGTCAAATAGTACAAGATCAGATCAATTGATACTAAAAAACCTCTACAGCTCAGAAACTTAAAAAAAAAAATGGGTCAAGAGATGCTTGCTGAAGTGATTGTTATTTTTAAGCAGGTAAATATATCAATATGAGTATTGCAGGAATAATAAAGGTAGTGAACACCGAAGAATCCCTGACTGGGCTTTCATCTCTACAGCTACCAAACTATGTAAAATCCAGCAAGTCATTGCACCTCACCAAGCCTCAGTTTTCTTGTCTATACGAACCTGAAAAAAATCCAAACAGCTGGCCTATTCTAAACCACCACCACGTAATTTATCACCTGGTGGTCTACTCTAACTTTAGAATCGTTTCCTATCTCCCTCTCCCCGTGACCCCAGTCATACTGGCCTTCTTTATGTTCTGCAAATCCACCAAATTTGCCTGTAGTCAGGGCCTCAGTGCTTGCTCTTCCTACCACATAGGATTCTTCTCCCCTAGAGGATTGTATGACTGGCTGCTTCCATCATTCAAATATCCTTTCTCAGAGGTTCTATCTCATCACCCAATCAAAGATTGCCCCTTGCCCTTCATTTTTTTTCTTTCAGCTTCTCATTTTATTAACGTCATGGTATTTATCACTTTCCAAAATCATATTTTTTATGTCATTGTTTACATGTTCAATGTTTATCAACAACCCTTCCTCACCATCATAGAATCAGAGTTTCCATGAGCAAAAGAGTCTTGTGGGTCATCGGCAAAGCCTGAGTCCTGTCCTCTTTCTCTCCTCCCCAGACAGTATGAGCTTCACCACTTGCTCCAACTTCTCTGCCAACTACTAGTCCCTGGGCTCTGTCCAGGTGTCCAGCTACGGCACCCGGCCTGTCAGCAGCGTGGCCAGCGTCTATGCAGGTGCCAGGGATTCTGGTTCCCGGATCTCTGTATCCCGCTCCATCAGCTTCCTGGGTGGCATGGGGTCCAGGGGCCTGGCCGTGGGGATGACCGGGGGTCTAACAGGAATGAGAGGCATCCAGAACGAGAAGGAGACCATGAAAAGCCTGAACGAACGCCTGGCCCCATACCTGGACAGAGTGAGGAGCCTGGAGACCAAGAACGAGAAGCTGGAGAGCAAAATCTGGGAGCCCCTGGAGAAGAAGGAACCCTAGGTCAGAGACTGGAGCCATTACTTCAAGACCATCGAGGACCTGAGGGCTCAGATCTTCACAAATACTATGGACAATGCTCGCATCGTTCTGCAGTTAGATAATGCCCGTCTTGCTGCTGATGACTTTAGAGTCAAGTATGAGACAGAACTGGCCATGCGCCAGTCTGTGGAGAACGACATCCATGGGCTCCACAAGGTCATCAATGACCCCGATGTCACCTGGCTGCAGTTGGAGACACAGATCGAGGCTCTCAAGGAGGAGCTGCTCTTCATGAAGAACCACGAAGAGGAAGTAAAAGGCCTACAAGCTCAGATTGCCAGCTCTGGGTTGACCGTGGAGGTAGATGCCCCCAAATCTCAGGACCTCGCCAAGACCATGACAGACATCCAGGCCCAATATGACGAGCTGGCTTGGAAGAACTGAGAGAAGCTGGACAAGTACTGGTCTCAGCAGACTGAGGAGAGCACCACGGTGGTCACCATGCAGTCTGACAAAGTTGGAGCTGCTGAGATGATGCTCACTGAGCTGAGAGGTACAGTCCAGTCTTCGGAGATCAACCTGGACTTGATGAGAAACCTGAAGGCTAGCTTGCAGCAGCCTGAGGGAGGTGGAGGCCTGCTACACTCTGCAGATGGAGCAGCTCACTGGGATCCTGCTGCACCTGGAGTCAGTGCTGGCACAGACCTGGGCAGAGGGACAGCACCAGGCCCAGGAGTACGAGGCCCTGCCGAACATCAAAGTCAAGCTGGAGGCTGAGATCACCACCTACTGCTGCCTGCTGGAAGATGGCAAGGACATCAATCTTGGTGATGCCCTGGACTGCAGCAACTCCATGCAAACCATCCAAAAGACACAACCCGCCAGACAGTGGATGGCAAAGTGGTGTCTGAGACCAGCGATACCAAAGTTCTGAGGCATTATGCCAGCAGAAGCAGGGTACCCTTTGGGGAGCAGCAGGCCAGTAAAAAGTTCAGAGGAATAAAAAAAGCCTTGTTTATATTTTTTACCAGTCTGTTCCCAGTATTCAGGGTAGTGCCTAGTGAAGAGCAGATCCCTAATAAATATGGAAGAATGGAAGACGATGGATTCAGTGATCTCCCAGCCATCCCAGCTCCAGCAGTCTGGGGGCCAGTGCACCTTTAGCTAGGATAATTCAGCTCCAGGAAGCACCATGACCTGGGATAGTTGTTTTTAGTGACTTTCCCTAGCTGTCCTCATCCCCTGCCTATCCTGGACATAACCTTCATCTCCTAAAGGCACTGTTGTTAGAGTCAATTACATACAAAGGAAGATTATGGGGTAAGGGTAGCATAAGATGGAATGAATTAAAATATTTCAAACAGTGCCTAACTCTTCTCCCCCTTTCTCCCTACTTAGCAGTGGTGAAATTCGATGTATACATTAAATAAAATATGGAGTAGTTGAATATGTTTTAATATTTTAATAAAATGAGATTGAAAAATTTAACTGTGAAAACTTTCAAAATAATGGATTTCTAATAATTGATTCTCAAATGCCGTCTGTTTCTCACTACACAGTAGGAAGTACAGGAATTGATGAAGAACAAGTGAGGTTGAGAATTAGCACAGAACTTAAGGGTGTGACCGGGATGTGAGGTATGATCCATGAAACCGTAAAATCTGCAAACCAAAAATAAAATTATAAGACACCCTAACCATTTGAATAAACTTCCTTCTCAGCCAGTGCACTCTTAAAATTTAAGCTGAAAGACTGGTTTAGGCCATGACGGGAAGTGGGGGTTTGGCATGCCTCATTATACCTCTCTGTCATTAACACCAGCACAGACCTCAAATCTGACAAAAAGCATTTACAATCTGTGCTCTCCAAAGTTTGCTACCTGAAACCTTCCTCTGCACAATAAGAAATTTAGTCTCCACAATCCGTCATCTTAACCCAGACATTTTCTTTCTATTGACCTTAGGTCTTTAGATAAATTGAACCAATTGTCAACCAGTTAGTTTTTAAATCTGCCTATAAATCAGAAGCACCTCCAACATCCCACATTGAGCTGTCCCTGCTTTCTGGACCAAACCAATGTATTTCTTAAATGTATTTGATTAAAGTCTCATGTCTTTCTAAAATGTAGAAAACCAAACTTCACCCCAACCAGCTTGGGCACATGTTCTCAGGATCTTCTGAGGGGTGCATCATGGGCCATGGCCACTCATAATTGGCTCAGAATAAATTTCTTCAAATATTTTACAAAATTTGACTCTTTTCATCAACAAATCCAAGGCAAGAATGTGGCAGATCATGGTAGTGAAAAGTGTGGCAGAGGAAGGTCGGGAATATGGAAGAAGCAGCAGTTGGGTTTTATACGGCTCATACACAGTCATTAGTTTAAAAACAAAAATGAAATATTTCCAGTTAAGGCACACACTTTTCATTTTATCAAAACGTCCTCCACCTTTTCACTGATTTTCATAACTTGCTGTGCCCCGAAGATCTTTCTAGATTACAACTGCATGGCCGAGGAGAGGTGCAATGGCAAAGAAACAAGAAGTGATTCTTACAGTCGGGAACCCCTGGAAGCTGGGGATGCCAAAGCTGTAAGTAAGGGATGATCAAAATTGACCAAACAAAACAGTCACTATTTGCATTAATACGATTTCTGATGCATTGATGTCTTTTTAAGTAGTTGGCTCTGAATATCTAGATTTACCTCTCTTCCATCCAAACATCATGTCTAAAGTTGCCTACTTCCTCTTAAAAAGGTGTTAATATCAGGTGAGTTCTAACAGATGTAATCCAAAGTCACAGGAGACAGTTTGCAGGGCACAGGAAAGAAGGCACTTAATCTCTGACTGTGCCTAGTTTAGCCCATGGACAACTTCTTCAGAAAAAAGAACATTCACTTGACAGTTTTATCAGTCAGAGAACATCTAAGAAACAAAGCTCACCACACCAGGGAATTCAATAGGAGTAATTTAATATGGGTAATCGGTTACTAGATTACAAGAGCTGAAGATCAATTGAGAAAAAATGAGGTAGCACTGACATTAGCAACTGAAGGAAGCTGTGACCTTGAGGACTATGATAGAGGCAGGAGGCAGAGAAATTCTAGGCAGACAGGGGCAGGTCCCCGACAAAACCCCACCTTCCAGCCTAAAACCTGCAGTTCAAAGTGAGAACTTCTATCCCTGTTTCCCTACTCTGTCCTGATTGGTTCTTTCAACACTTATGAATAGTAAAAAGCATGCACTTTTAAAATGTGCTCAATGTGTATTTACATAATAGCCTGTAAGAGTTCCACTGTCAAGTAAATAATACTGTAGTTGCCTTTAAAAGTATTTAATTACCTACAGTATTTGCAAAGTATGTTGTAATGGATTTACAAGAATAATGTCTTTTTATCAACTGAAAGTTGCTTTTTCCAGAACTACTCAAGGCCCTCCCTGCCCCCCATCTTTGCCTATAAAGACTCGAGACTCAGTTGGTAGAGGGAGAGAAGCAGCTTGACTGGAGAGAGGTGACTTGTCTTCAGAGGGACAGCTGGACTTCAGAGGAAAGATGGCTTAACTTTGGAGAATGGCCTGACTATAGGAAAGAGCTGGCCGGAGACAGCCAGACTGCAAGGGAAGATTACCTGCCCATCCCAACCCCTCTCCAGCTTCCCACTCCACCAAGAGCCTTTTTCCATCACTTAATAAAATTCTCCACCTTCACCATCCTTCAAATGTCTGGACAACCTCATTCTTCTCGGATCCTGGACAAGAGCTTGAGGCCCACTGAGTGCAGGTACCCAAAAAGGGCTGTCACACTGGTCCTTTGCCCTTGCCAGCAGAGGGGAGCTGCCCCACGCTATGAGGCAAGGGGCCCACTGAGCTGATAATACACTGCTGTCCCTGGATGGCGGAGCTAAGAGAGCACCATAGCATGCCTCTGGGGCTTTGGAGGTCACAGGCATCCCCACCTGGGCACCACCGTGGGGCCCGCATGGAGCCTGCTCCTGCCGGCACCCTAAGTGGCCAGCCAGATTCCACACTTGCTCACTCACATGCTCTCTCTCACAAGGGGTTGAGCATCACGGGTCGACTAAACAGGGTATCCCATTCTCAAGACCATTGAAAGGATTGAGAAAAATCCTGCATCAACCAGAGGGAGGAAGTTGTGTGACTGGAGCCCAGGTGCCTGGACCACAGATAGCTTCTGGAACCATGGAGAACTGTGGGGTGGGCTAGAAGGTAAGACAGAGGTGTAGGGTGCCACAGCCACTGGTGAATGTATCCTTGAGCAGAGAGAAAAGGTAAGAAATCAGACTTACACCTTCTCCCTACCTTCCAGCCTCCAGCCAGTACTCTCCACGCCCTAAAAGAGCCAGAAACTAGTTGGTAAGAGAGATTAGGGCCGTAGTTTGTGGGGGTCCGATCCCTGTGATACAGTGGAAGAATAAGAACAGCCCAGGAGAGGGCTGAAACATTGGCTGCAGTTCGCCAAAGCATAATCTTCCCACAATCAACAGCCCCATCACCCCACCTTGCAGGGGCTCTCTTCTTTGTTTACTTGTTCTCATGTATAAGATGCTCTTCATGGGTACGATGTCAGCATGATATTGCCATCTCACTTTAAAAGTTTCCTTTTCACAGAAGTGAAACCGTTCAAGACCATTCTATCTAGATGGGTGGTTTATTTCAATGCCAATTTAAAATTATTTTCATATATATATATATATGTATTTGAAATCAGGGAAGAAAAGGAACAAATTTGAGAAGAGAGTGGAGTGCTAACACAAACCAGAAATCCATTACAACATACTTTGCAAATACTGTAGGTAATTAAAGACTTTTAAGGGCAACTACAGTATTATTTACTTGACAGTGGAACTCTTACAGGCTATTATGTAAATACACGTTGAGCACATTTTAAAAGTGCATGCTATTTACTATTCATAAGTATTGTTAATATGTATTTCATTTAACCCTAAGCAGCCATTTCAGTCTCTTGTGTGAATTTACATTTATGAATGTTTTTATAAAATGCATATTATTTACCCAATAGGCAACTCTGCCATAAGAAAGGCTAGAGCTGATTGCCAGTTTAACTTCACATGAGTTTCCATGCAATTGTTCCTTAGGTCTGCCCGCATGCTTGGGCATCCATAAATAGTCCTTCCCTTCAGAATCCTGCAAGTCAAGACCCATGAGCTGTTCAAATAAAGGGATTTTCTAGTCTGTTTTGGTGGTTCTGGGGATTTTAGTATCACATAAAAAGAGGCCAGGGTATGTCTCATCTTAGAAAATAAAATAAAGATTTCAGCACTGAAGATGGCAGTCTATAAAGTATATATGTGTAATCACCTTGTTTATTCTGTGAACTGAAGCCCACAACTACAAAATAAAGATGAGCAAGCTCCAGACTAAGATACCTAAAATGTAAATTTTCTTCCTCCCTCCTTCTTCTTCCCCTCCTCCCTCCCTTTCTTCTTTCCCTTCTCCTTTCCTCTCTCCCTCTCTTCCTCCCTCCTTCTCCTTCCCTTTCCTTTCCCTTCCCTTTCCCTTCCCCTTCCTTCCTTCCTTCCTTCCTTCCTCCCTCCCTCCCTCCCTCCCTCCCTCCTTCCTTTCCTGCCTCCTTCCCTCCCTCCATAACAGGATATAATCTTTCCTGCCCCAGTCATTTTAATTGGAACACCAATGACTCCAGCACCAAGACACATAGACTATATGCAGAATTTACAAAGAGAATAAGGATTCCCTGCCAATGCACATACCATATGCAGAATTCACAAATGGAATTTGTTCTGTGACTTTTGTATCCCTCTGCCAGATCAAAGACATAAACAGGAATCAAAAAAAATATGTTAAAGGCACAGACTAGTAATAATGTTTCTTTGGAGAGAGTCTCCCTAGGCTGAAAGTCGCCACCCCTTCTTTTGGAGGAGGAGTGGATTGGGAGTGCCACTTTCTAACCTAAAGCATAAAGGGAAACACTGAAAGCTTTGAAATTTGTTCATATGGGAGAAAAAGACTTGGTGCTGGCCTTATGACTAATAAAGCAAACATAGATTGAGGAATTGAGGACTGAGGTCTAATTATCATCCAGGAAATCTAAAGACAGAAGAAAGGCTACTGAGCTTCTTTGGTGGTATATCCAGAAGACTTTTGCTGTGCTGAGATGTCCTGTAGTCCACAGAGAGTAGGTGTCAGGCTGTTTTGGGTCCTACTTGAGAGTCTGGAGGTATCAATCTTGATGCTGAGGAGCCAAAAGAGGACATAAAAGCAGCCACCAGACTGCAAAGACTGCAAATGTATCTGGCCAAGGTTAAGGACAAAAGAGATCTCCAGTAGAGAGAGCCACTGAGGAGGCCATGGCTGCATCTCATGGAAGAGTCAATCTTAATCATTCCAGGTCTAGGGAGCTAGAAGTCACCCTGCTGAGTAAAAACTGATTCTCTCACCTCTCTTCGCTTTCCTCCTTATTTTATTTATTTATTTATTTGTTTATTTATTTGACACTGGCAGAAATTCAATAGTAGCTAGTGATATGTAGGGGATATAAGAGAGCAAAAAATGTTAAATAGAAGCTTAAGTTATTTGTGGTAGACTGTAAAATTGGCCACGTATCTTTCCCCTGTTTAAATATATGCTCTTGTAACTCAATATTACAAATCCTTTGATCAAAAAGTGCAGTTTGTTTCTCCACACCTTAAATCTAGGTTGGCTGATTGACTTGGTCAGCTCTAGAAGGTGTTTAAAGTGTTTGCTCATTTGGGGCTTACCCTTTCTTGCTGTGAACCCCTGTGATCTTCACCCTGTGAATAGGCCTGCGCCAGCTCGTTGGATGATGAGAAATTTGTATCACAGTGTCCCAGAGAATTGCCAGTCAGTAACCGGATATGTAAATGAGCTCAGCTGAGACAAGTAAAGGAACCACACTGCTGAGCCCAGCCCAAATCACAGATCCAAAGAACTGTGAACAAATAATGGTAATTGTTTTAAATCACTAGGTTTTGGGCAAGTTTGTTTTATGTGGCAGGATGTAACAGAGGCAGCCTCTCTCACTCAGGCAGATTTTCAGTCTAAAGAAGGACTGAACTGCAGAGAGGGGAGAATTTCAAAATGTCTGTGAATCTAAATATTTGAATTTCTGAACTGAGACTGTGTTTACAATTTAATGTGACTGTAGGAGCATCTAATACTGGAGAATCATTGGCCCCCATGAGTTTTCATTTATGGACAGGACAGGATCACTCCCAGTGAATAATTAAAGAGATGATAAAACATAAACTCAAAATTGCATTTTGATAAAAATCCGTGTGTAAATACTGTTTAGCACATTGACGGCAATTTCATAAACATGTTTTACATGCCCAGTATAACATATCCAGCATGGCCTCAGAAAAAAAGCATTCACTCTAGAAAAAGAGTTGATGGCAGGACTATAACATCTAATTTCCATTTACTGAGGGTGCTTGCCAAAAAAGGAAATTCCCTGGACAACTACCCTTGCAAACACGCTGTAACCTACTCTCTGGTATAGCAGGAGTGCAGTACTGCTGGAGTGCAGTGATGCAGTAGCCTCCTACCTCAGCCTTACAAGTAGCTGGGGCCACAGGTGTGCACTACCATGCCCAGCTAATTTTTTATTTTTATTTTTTGTAGATACGGCTTTTCCCTATGTTACCCAGGCTGGTCTCAAACTCCTGTGCTCAAGTGATCTTCCTGCCTCAGTCTTCCAAAGTGCTCGGATTAGAGGTGTGAGCTACCACTCCTGGCTTTTTACTAGTGGAAAGATAATGGAAAGACCTTATATGTCAAATGCTTTTAGCAGGAAATACCTGATTTACCCAGGCTCCTTGTTGTACATAAACCTGGAATTTATGGATTTTTGAGAAAATGATTCATTAGATAATTAGTGGAGTACAAAAAAAATCATGCTTTATGCCTGAAATGGCTCCCACTATGTAACAAACATGCTACATGCATTGTGAAAACTCACAAGCTAGGGTTGACCAGATTGCTCCTTACGTGAGAGAAGAAGGGCTTTGGGGAGCTGAGGTAATGTGCTAGACTTCTCTCAGGGAAGCAAGCTTTGCCCATGTATTGCAATTGCTTGTACTCTGAATTACTAGGAAAGTTTGATAGTGGGTAAGAGCTATGACTCATGAGAGTCTGCCTTGACAATTTGATCCTTTTTGTTTTTTCGTCTTCTATTTGGCATCTCCTAGGTCCTCAAGGACCTCGAAAACTTCAGATTCAGAAGTAGATTGTCATGCAATCTTGGGAAAGCCACTTAACTTCCACATTTAATGATATTTATTATGTTATTAATCAAATCAGTAAATCACATAACCTCAAAGGGATAATGTAAGCATTGAAAGGACAAAGAAGGAGAAATACTTTTAAAAATTATAAAACAAAATACAAACATAAGTAATCAAAGTTGCTACAGAAATCTAGATGTAATATGGATCAAATAACTACTCAGTGTCAGCATTTTGTCATCACTGTGTACAATTACCATATTTATGTCCCTTGAGAGCTTGTTCATCTTAATTCTGATCAATTTTTGTGTCTTTTCCAGTACCTAGTAAGCACCAGTTCTTTTACATTAAAGGAGCTCTTCGTATTATCCAACTTATTTCCTTCCATTTTACCTGGAGCACACATTTTAAAAGTTTCCCACATAAAGTAATTTATGTGGCATTCAGAACTTCAGTAAGTTCAGTAACTTCATTATTCATTTACCATTTACCACATGGACTCAAATGTTTTTCAAAGATACTGGAAATTTTAAATGGACTGAATAATACTGATATTAAACCTTCATAGTTTATTTTCTGTGTACTTGATAATAAGAACTTTTATCAAAGCTTTTAATGCAACTATTAAATTAAGCCATATGGGATTGTCATTCTTATACATCAACAATATATAAATATTAGAAATTTTGTATGCTCCAGTCTAATAGTCACAATGTATAACAATGCATAGGTTGACCAACACCAGAAAGAGTGGAAAAGAAAAAGAAATAAGTGAAATTTGGCAGACACTGTCGATCTGTTGACTGGTAACCCAACACTTTCCCAGTATTTCTTTACCTCCTCTCTCCTACAGTTCTTACAGACTTTTGAAAATAAATTTTATCTTTCCAGCCTTTGTCAAGTATAGTCACATGACATTTTCCTGACATATACAACATAAGCTGGGATCTGTAGATGAACATTTGCTCTCATAATGAAAGGGGTGGATGAGGCTAGCACCACGCCATCCCTTCTCTCTTCTTCTTGTCTTAGGTATGATGCTGTAGCTGTCAGCTGGCTAAAAGGTTAAACATGCTGATCAGAAGGATAGGAAGAAGCTGGGTCCATGATCACATCACGGAGCCATCACACCATTGCTGGGCTTCCTAACTCCAGACTTTTATTATGTGAAGACAAAAAAAAAAAAACACCTTGCATTTACATAAGCCATGACTAGCTGGGGTTTATGTAACTTTCAGCTGGAAAGAAAATTTTCTAATTGATACAGTAGGAAATATGAACATGTATCTGTACATCCATATCTCAAGGAATTATCACAGCCTGAGTAGTAAGAGGTTCAGTTACGAAATCCTATTAATGAGAAGAAAACTGCTGATTTTATTAGAATCAATCTTTGTTAGAATCTTCACTAAATACATTAACAGTCTTAATTAGAATCTTCATTAAGTACATTACATTTCTCAGCTTAGTGACTATAGAAAGCACTATTTGACTTTTAAAAAATGATACTTCAGCCATAACAATGCCAAACATTTGTCCTTCTGAAGATTACTATTAGGTTAAGTCTTATGAAGTAGCTGCTAGCCACCTGGTTTCGACCAATATAGATGACAATTTAGTACGGTTCAACATACTACACAGGGCTGTTGCTACAGGAGTAATAACTTTCTGAGATTTGGCAGCAGCTGTCTGGATCCTGGAAAATACTCTGAGAATAACATTTTAACATTTTATTTATTTATTTATTAAATAAAGTAAAAATTGAAGTCAGCTTGTTTTTCTGAAATTTTCTTCTTTTATATGAAAGGAGAGTTTGGCAAAACATTAATTATGGTTTGGGATCTCACAGCAGTCAATATAGTGTACAAAAATGTGTACAACACAAATCCTCAATTTATTATTAATTTAAATCTGGTCATTGAAAATGGGTTTGTGTGTCTAAATACACACACACAGAGACATACATATATATCACATACATCTTATAAAGAATCTTTCTAGAACAAGTTAATTTTCAGGCATCATTAGAATTTGTTCAAAAACAAGAACTTATAAACCAAATTTTCTAAGCCTATTAAATGCCAGCAGTACTGACAATATCATCATAAGACACTTAGTAGCATTTTAGTGGTTACCTATTAATTTGTATTAGAATATAATAAATATTATTCAAGTGTTTTTTGACAATACACTCAGTTTTAAAAGCTGTCTGGAGTGTCAAAAATAATATATTTTATGTGAGTTCTATATAAATTTTCGTTGAATTCAAACTTTTAAATAAATCTTCTAATATCTAATGCATCATATTATCAAAGCACAAAAAACCATTATATGATTATAAGAAAACCTCAGAACTCACTGTCTTCAAATTTAATGGACTCCCAATGCTTTTTCCCCCTGCAAAGACTGTTTTTAAGACATTTCACAGTATTTTATACATTATAAATGGATTCCATTCTTGGCTTAGTAATTCACCTAATGGACAATGGATACAAAAAAGCTGTAACTCCAGGGACATTAAATTGGTTCTTAACTCTGAAAATTACAGCTTTTACAAAAAGAAGAAAATACTAAAAACATGTCTAATGCAACACTGCATCTAATTTTCCACTACTTCCAGATTGTGTCTAAAAGCTCCTAAACTTCTTAATGACACAATATGTTAAAATTGCGTTCCTTTATATTTAGATCTCAGAAAGATCTCACCCATTTTATAACCCTAAGGAGGGCTTATGAGCAAGGAGAGCGTGTGTGCGTGTGTGTGCGTGTGTGTGTGTGTGTGTGTGTGTGTGCGCGCGTGTTGGGAGGCAGAGGGAGGAACAAGTGGAAGGTGCTACTTCTATCCCAAGAGACTGTGAATTCTCATACTGAGGTAGGAAACTAGCACCCTGTGTGGCATCCTTTTTCACTCACCAAGATGATTACGAATCCACATTTCCATTTTAAGCACTGATCAATGGTATTTCAGTACGGGAACAGAAGAGGAACAGAAAAAAAAATTGCTTTCAAGACATACCTAGTATGTCTTAAGCCTTAAGACCAGCCTTTAATTTGATAATACCATTATTCAGATCTGTTTCCATTCCAAGAACATGAGCAATTCTCCCTGAAGCCAAACAATACGTTCAAGCAGTCAGAGTAGAAAAATTATTCCACTGAACTGTAAATACAAAATGCTTCACGTTTTGTCAATTCACGTGTGACTATAGTAAAATATGACCAGTGTCTGAATGCAAACAGTCCGTGAATTGGCACAGATTCTAATAATACTTATCTTGTAGTCAGTTATTTTATGAGCTATTCTAATTTCAAAGACAATGGTTGCCCACTCCCCTTCACCTCTCCTTTCTCCTAAAGAAATAAATGGTTCAGAATACTATCACTGTAACAGAAGTCCCTCCATTTAATCCTTTCACCTTTTCCTCTACCTTGAAATTAGTAACTTTCTTCCTCCAAGTAATTATTTTCTTGAGATTTCTCCCACATCTTTGCAAATAGCTAACATAAGCACAGCACGCAGAGATGCCCGACTGATCACTCGAGTGTTTTACTTTACATCGGTTATTTGTGTTTGAGAAAATAATATTTCATTCTAGTTTTCACTCATCCTCTTTTAAAATACTGATAAATCTATGAGGAAGTCTGTACATCTTTCAGAGAATTTGTGTTTCTTTCAAATCAGCACCCTTTGACCATTTAAGTCAATAAAAGCTTTCCTTTTCCTAACAAATTTTATTATTCTAAATTGACTTATTGTAACAGAAACTTACCTAGACTGGACCTTTTGGCTGTGTGGACTTGAGCACTTCATCTTTCTTGTAATACATTGATAATGTGCTGGTTTTTTATGCTATAGAAAAAAAATACATTGCCAGCTTTAATTCTCAACTTCTCTCTTAATTTGCACCTATTCTTTCCTTAAAGGCTGCATGTTATCCTCTAGTCCTCAAGGAGAGCACTTGATTTTCTTGAGAAATTACATATTTCTTCTAGAAGCTTAGTTATCCTGTTCCTCCCTTGATTTGGTCTGTGAGATTTATCACAAATGAATTTTTCCATTTTGTTCCTTAAAATGTCTTGGATACGTTTCATCATCAATGGCACATACTGCACCTCCATATTATGCGAGGTAACCGCAGTAAACATTTCCCATCATTTTTACAAACATTATTTAGTGAAAACAGGTCTTACTTTCTCCACATTCTCATGCCCTTTGTCCCGTCCCTCCATTACCTATTATCTGTCATTTCCCAGAATTCTCTTGAATCTAAACATCTGAAATAATTTCACTGTCTCTCAGCACCATCCAACATTTTCACAAAAATCCTGTGAATCCTAACTCCTAAATATCTCTAAAATCTGTTCCAAGTTTTCCCTTTTCCCTATAATTTAAGGCACCCATAATGATAATTAATATCGATCACAAAGCTGTAGTGCATTAATGTTGTTTCATTTTACTTTATTTTATTGTGTCAGGTCATTCTTACAGTAGCTACTGGCACTCCTCTACTCTACAGCTAGCTAATTGTTTGAGGTCCCCAAATGAAGGGAGTAATTAATGTCTGAACCTAAGAAGACTGATTTCGGAGCCCATGCAACACAGTGTTCTAGCTTAGACTATTCCAAGATGCTCCAAAGTGCGCTTCCAACCTCTGGTTTCAGCTTCATCCCTTTTCTCCTCCACAGAGCCACTGAACTGACTTTCTGAAACATGATTCTGAAAAATCATCCCTCTGCTAAAAAAAACTTCAGCAGCTTCCTGTTCTCTACAGGGCAATGCCCACTCTTCTCAGTGAGCATAAAAAGCCTTCTGCAGTCGCACCCAACCTCTCCCACATGTTCTACCCCAACAACACCTGCTGCTCCAGCTACTGAAAGATCACCATTTCTTGGAGTCATGCCCTTGCATGTCTTTCTGCCCAGAGTCACGCTCTGCCTGTAGCGCTCTTCTCTGAACTCACTGCCTGGAGTGCTTCTGCTCAGCATGTGCACTGCTTGTGCACACCTGGTCATGAGCATCGCCTCTTTGATGAAGACTTCCTGAAATGAATTGGCACAAATCACTCTTCCTTCCACTGGGTTGCCTGAGACTTCTGTTCACAACTCTATTAACACACATAGACTTCTCTCCCTGATGGTGAACATGTCAAGGAACAGCTTTAAGTTCTTTAAGATCTTTTCTGTCTCTCCAGTCCTTCCTACATAATGTGGTTAGTTAATAAACGTTCATCAAATAATGACCAAATCCTTCTCCCCTACTCCTTACCTTTCTAACATTATTTTTCCTTGAATAAAATTCGTATGCTTGAAGATATTACCCAGGGACCTCTAATAAAAATACTAACTTTTAGACAGAATTTACACCTTGAGGGATATTTAATAAATTCTTTCCTTGAGACACTCTTGGTTCCTCTCACTGAAATGTCTGATAATATTTCAGTTACCAACCCTGCAGCATGGTGTTCTCAAAGTGTGCCCTGGGAACCACTGGGGCCCTTGATACCTGGAGGTCTGTGAAGTCACAACTATTTTCGTGGTGATACTAGAAACTTATTTGCCTTTGCACTCTTGTTCTCTCATGAGTGTACAACGGAATTGTCTAAAAGGCTACCTGACATGTTCTGATGTTCTCAATCCGCTGGCTAATTAATGTGTGCTTGTATATGTTTATGTTTTAAAAGTTTCTCAGTTTTTATTTCCAATACAGTAAATATTAATAGCTATATTCTACATAAAGAAAAGCTCTTTGGGTACTTAAAAATAATTTAATAATATAATAGGGTCCTAAGACCAAAAGTTTGAGAACCATGTCTCCAGTAGTATGCTAGAGAAAATTCTGGTACGCTAAAAATGACATATAGAGTAGAATCACAATTTTAAAGTTTTCATGTGTATTTTTATTGTATATTATTCATCTTGCAATGCATCCTGAAATTTTTATTTTATCATATTTGAACAATCTTGCCCAAAATCTACTTTCTGCAAAGCAATGTTGATTGTGACCCAGAATGGTGTGCTTTTATAGGGGATTATAAACTGCTTGATGATTAGTTCCAGTATCTACCCAGGTATCAAAGTGAAATTGACTTCTCTATAAATATAAGATTTGTGCATTTTAAAAAGTAAGGATGCATACAAATTTTGTTTCTTCAAACTCCTAGAGAACTCAGTAATACTGTCTCATAGTTCTTTCTTTTATTTATTATACCGATTTCTGAATCAGTCTCTGAAATATTTAATCTGTTTTTTAATGCAACAGAGAAAAAATTATAATTTCTAAAGTTTTTTTCATTTAGTCTAAATCTATAAACCTTTCTCAAGGTTACACCCTTTTCAACCAGCTCCCTTGCATTCTATAATTATGTACATTTTAAAATGAATTATCCTGTCCTTGTATTCTTATATTTTCTTAAATGTAGTAACAAGAATATGTGAGAAAAGTCTATTCTAGGATAAGCCTTTATGCCTTCTTTCTAATAATCCAGATTTAACATTTATGATTTTTCTTATGTAATTTCTTCTTTCACTAAGGCGTACACAAAAAGAAGTGCTAAGAAATTTCTACTTATTTTGACTGCCTAAAAATATCATGCATATATTCATCTTGGCTAATCTTTCTGTATGAGGTTTCAAATAGATTGTGTTATAACATTTTCACTTGAATAAAAATCCTTTATGAGTTTTTACTGAGATATTAAACTTACATGGGATTTCAAATGCTTATGAGGTAGTGTTTGTTACTTCTCAAGGTGATGCACTATAAAACAGCCTACTTCAAGAGATGATGTGATGAAAGTCAACAAAAATAATAAATAATTAGGAAATTTAACTGTTTAATATCTACTGGAATGTCACGGAGCCTTCAAAAAACTGCATTGTTTCCAGCAAAAAAAGTAACAAAATGAATTTCCTCCCCTCATTATCACTCTCATGAACACATCTAACTTTTGAAGATGTAGCTGGATAAGGTAGAAAAAAAATCTAAAACTCTGATCATGAAACCACATTGAGATAAATTTTGTCAAGTCGGAAGCTTCCAGGATTACAGGTAATTCTCGAGCTCATTGCCATGATAGACTCTTTCACACGTAGCTGCCCTTTAGGGCTCTGCAGGACCCCACATAGACACCCTGTTGTTTCTCACATTTTCTTGTAATTTGAAGAGATAAATGGTGCCAGCTGGCTCCTGTTTGACTCAAGGCAACGTGATATTCAGCTCCTCAAAAACTTGGTACACACCTTAGAAAACTTGCCAGAAAGAATGAAGAGCAAGGGGTGTGTGTATTCAACTGCAGAGAGAAAAAGTCTAGAGGAAGAAATACCTGAATCAAGTCGCTGGAATAGCACTCTTTGAGAATTTAATATGCAGATAAGCAGTAATACTTATAAATCACTGGGAAACTGTATGGGGTTGGAGTAAAACTCAATAGACAAATACGAAAAAACAAATATCTAACATATTTGGAAAAAAAATTTACATCAATTTTACTTGGTTAAATCACTCTCATTTTCTCAGTTGGATAGATCCATTGGGGAAAGAAGGTGGCAGAGTGCTATAATTAAAATAAATCTTTAAATGGCTTTTCCTGTAGTAAAATTTATGTTGAAATAAATGAGAATACGTGCAGTTGAATGCCAACAAATAAATAAATGATACTTTTTGAGTGTTTAATGTGTGTCAAGCACTCTTGCAGGGGATTCACATGGAGTAACTAATTTAAATCTCACAAATATCCAATGCTATGGGTAACTATTATTACCTCCATTTCATAAATGAAATGAAGAAACTGAGGCAGAGAGAGTTTTAGTCCTTTTCCAGAAAGCACATGAAACCAGTGGTAGTGCTGGAATTTGAACTCAGGAAGTCTTGCTCTGGGGATCACACCCTTGCTCACTTCCTATTGCCTTGAGACCATGTGTAATGCCAAGGTGAAACTGCTTTGCCACTCTCTCATGATGTGTTTTATATTCTGTAACTTTATATGTTCAAATACTTACTACTTGTAGGTATTCTTTATTGTTCTCATTTTTACCTCTCTGATCCTCTTCCTCCCTATCTTGAACATATCAAGGGACCAAGCCTTGTAACAAATTCCACAGGAAATTCAAAGGCTAACTTGTACATAGCTGGTGGCTAGGAAAACATTTTTAGGTGATTAGATCACGAATTTGTCATCTGTACCATAAAACAAGTTTGCCGTCATGTCCTCATTTGTGTGGTAGTTGGTAATTTTTTAAATGAATATTTAAAAAGTAAAGTTGACTTTTTTCTAATTATAAAAGTATTGCATGATTACTGTAAAACTCACAGAAAACACTGAAGTGGAAGGAAAAAAATCCTAACCTGAAAAATCAACCACTATTAGCATTTGGTCTGTCTCCACAAAAAAATTTCTAAGAATCAGTACTGTTCAACAGCAGGATTAGGAGTGAGCTTGATATTACCGGAAGCAGACCCCTGGAAGAGAGGGAGACCACTTAGCTCAATTGATAGGTTACATAATGTCAGTGGAGTACTCTGTGACATTGGATCTTTGGGGGAAAAAATGTCTTGATTTGTAGTTCTGGCCAATTTCCATGGTGTAAATACTACCCCTGTGGCCAATATCAAGCTATCAACATGCCACTGAATGTGGAGCCGGGATAGGTGAACACAAAAGCTCTTGCAATCTAGTACCAAGTCAGACCCAGTACAACACTGATAGTGTTCTCTAAAGTTCTTTTTACCTCTCACGGTCTTGTATTCTTTTAGCCAAAATGTTACTTTCCCTTCTTTGTTATGAAGTTATTTTTCTTCTTCCCTTGCCAGGACCCAGCATTGGCCTCCCAAACTGGTTCACAAACGTATACCTGGCCCTCTTTCTGTTTATCCTTTACAAGAAAACTGGAGAATCTTTTAAAAACATAAATCTGAATGTGCCCTTTTCCCTGCTTGAACAAATTCAGTGGCTTCTGTGGTAGGCTGAATACCATCCCCTCCTTATGTCCATGTCCTAATCATCAGAAACTAAATGCTACCTTATATGGCAAAAGAGACTTTGCAAATGTGATTAATTTAGGATCTTCGGATGGGTAAATTATCACGGATCATATGGATGGGCCTGATAGAGTCAAAATGGTCCTTATAAAAACGAGACAGGAGAGTTCAGGGTCAAAGCAGAAAGTGCTGTGATGACAGAAGCAGAGATTGTGGTGATGCACTTTGAAGACAGAGAATGAGGCACATGTCAAAAGATACGGGTGCCACTAGAAGCTGAAAAAGTAAGGAAACAGGTCCTTTCCTCAGTGCCCTGAGAAGAACCAGCTTTGCCGACACTTTGATATTAACCCCAGTGAAACTGATCTTAGACTTCTGACTTCCAGAACTATAATCAGAGAATATGTTTGTGCTGTTTTAAGCCACTAAGTTTGTGGTAATTTTTTTACAGCAGCAATAGGAAACTAATACAGCATCCCTTCCTATAAAGACAAAACCCCTTCCAATAGTCTATGTCCTCTCTATGGTCTCACCTCTAACTATTCTGTCAACTCATATCACTTGTTCTCTTGTTTTTTCTATTCCATTCCCACTGGTTTTCTTTCAATCCACTATATTTTCCACGCTTTGGCTGTTACTTCTGCCTGGAATGCTCTTTCCTCTGATTTTTTTTCTAGTTAATAGTTAATTCCTAATTATATATCATTCAAGCACAACTTCCTTAGAAAGGAATACACACACACACACATACACATACACACTCATATATATTTATGTATATATGAATACTAATATACATATTTATATTTTGTGTATATATGCATTTATATAAATATAAATTTATAAATGTATGTATACACAATATATACACATATATGTATATTTATATATATGACACACACAGAAGAGTATCTGTCTTCTTCCTTGAATTTATAGTAATTGAAATTTTTACATGTATTTGTATGATTTTTAATTGCCTTTCTCTAGCACCGGGTAGCGTCTATGCTAGTTTTAACTTACTTGTGTATCCCAGGGGCCTGATATATATGAAGTATTAAATAAATATTTGGTATGTAACTCAATACTTCCCAGCTCATTCCTCTCTATGTGTTCAATACACTGTTTGTTCTGTAGTCATGCATCCAACCAACATTTACCAAGAGTCAACTTTACACAAAGTTCTGATCTTATACATTCATGCAATTTCTAATAAAAAAGACATAGTAAAAACAGCTAATCTCTATTGAGAATTTACTGTATCAAGTACTGTAATAAATATTTTAAGTATGGAAGCTTATCTTACCCTCACAAGATGAGTATATTATAATTAAATTTTCAGATAAGAAAAAACAGGCCCTAAAACATTTATGTACTTTTCAATAGACCACGTGATGAGAACTAGATTTTAGTGTGTAGGTTTGACTGACAAAACTTTCATTTCTTAGCACAATATTACTGTCCTTTTGAGGTGCCATACTTGTTTTTAAGAATGTTTTACATATCTGTGTGTATTAGTGTATTATGTATTAGCCCATTTTCATTCTGTTTTTGCTTTTATTTTCATGTGGTATTCTTTTCTTAAGAACAATCCATATTGCTGGAATACATTGATTCTAACTGTTGCCATGTTTCATTCAACAATATTTATTTATTACAATCTTATAATGTCAGAAAGGCTTAATTCTTTTCTAATAGCTATTCTTTCTTCTTCCTTTAATAGTGATAGGGAGCTGAGCACATGGCCATTTGGTTAGAAACATCACTTTCCAGCATCTGTTGAAGCTAGGTGTGGCCACGTGACTTATGATCTGAATAATGAGATATGAGTGTCAGATAGGTGTCAGACTTCTAGGTGTACTCTTAAATATAAGTGGTATGCCCTCCATTTTTTCTTTCCCTTCCTCCCACTAGCTGCAGCCAGAGCAATCATTTTAGACTGGGAGGCAGAATAAGTGCTAAGTTGGTAGCGAATCAGAATAGAGGGAATATTAGCCAGAAACCATGCAGCTGCCATATTAGCCTTGGACTTCTGAAACTCAGATCTCTGTTACATGGAGATCTATACATCTCTGTCTTGTTTAAGGCACTGTAATTCTGGCTTTTCTTAGAACAGTCACACTGTATTCAAATCAAGATATTTATCCATTCCTCTGGTGAAAGACATTGAGTTTCCTCTAACTCTCTCCACCACACTAACAATACTCAAATGATATCTTTACACATTCCCCTTGTGGAGTTGTATGAGATGCCTTCTAAGCTAGGGACTTGAGAGTAGGAGTTATGGGTCACAGCTTATAAGAATTTTTAATTTGATCAAAAACTGCTAGATTGCTTTGCAGAAAGAGATTTTGTTCTTACTCATTAGTGTATGCATCCTCCCTCTGAAATGTTTCTTAAACTCAACTCTTTTTTTTTTTTTTTTTTTTTAAGACAGAGTCTTACTTTGTTGCCCAGGCTGGAGTGCGTTGGCATGATCTTGGCTCACTGCAACCTCCGCTTCCCAGGTTCAAATGATTCTTCTACCTCAGCCTCCCAAGTAGCTGGGATTGCAGGTGCCTGCCACCACACCCGACTAATTTTTGTATTTTTAGTAGACATACAGTTTCAACATGTTGACCGGGTTGGTCTCAAACTCCTGACCTCAAGTGATCTGCCTGCCTTGGCCTTCCAAAGTGCTGAGACTGGTGAGTCACCACGCCCAACCTAAACTCAACTCTTAGAACGTACAGCTTTAGTGATTCTAATCCTAACTTGGTTTAAATATAAATTCTTTCAAGGGGTAACAAAAGAAGATGGAGTAAAATTAGTGAAAACACAAGGAGAAGTGAAAATTTTCCAAACTCATTAGATCAGAAGTGAAATATTCTGCAGTAGCCTGGACTTCAGGCTTGCATCTTATAATGAAAAAATATATACTATGCTATTTATGGGTAAGAACAAATTAATTCTATAATTCTTCATAATTTAATCACTTGACTTCATGCTGAGAGGCTAATATGTCTTTGATAGTCTTGGATTGTTAAAAACGAATGCCCAATCTCTACCACAAAGACTTAACTCTAGGAAGAAGCATAATGGCCTAATCATCTGTGACCTTGGGGTCACACTGATTTGGGGTCTTGCCTTTGCCACCACGTGGATGCAGGAACCTAGACAAGTCCCTCACCATCATTAATCTTTGTTTCTCTCCTCATCTGTAAGAGACAGACCCAAAAGATCTCTAAGTATATTTGTATGCATACTTCACATGAAAAAAAAACAAAAAACAAAAAAACAAAATGACATAAGTGTTCACCAAATTCCAAATGCTGTGATAAGCGTTGCCTACACAAGATTAATGTGATGTAGCCTCTCCCCTAAATGGGCTTATCATCTAGGGATTAATGAAAGCCAATGAACATATAACTCAATACGGCACTGTGACAGATGCCTCTGGTGCGCTTCTTAAATTCCTCTGGCTCACCTCCGATTCTAGGCAGGGCAAATGGTTCTGTATGAACCTATTAGTGAACCTACACACTATAAAGTGTGTAGACTATCGTGTCTCATGTCAGTGTGTACCACATATTACCCACTGCAGAGAAACCACTAACCAGTCAGGTGGGCGGGATAACTCACTGTCTAGAGTCATTATACATAACATCATCTTAAAGTAAGGGTCCTATTTTATGCCAAGAAAGTGAGATATTGGACACACGATCAGACGGTCCACTAGTCCTGCTCTATATTACATTATCAGAAGCAGTTAATCTATAATAAAACAATGACTAAACTTCCGACTTGAGGGAAATAGCCTGGAGTGTTATCTCTGTCTTCCAGATGCTATGTAGCACCAGGTTAATGGCCAATATCCAGCACTCTGGTTTCCAAGCTAGATTACATGAATCCAGAAATCAAGAGGTGGATGTCACCTATCTCACCGTTGCTCTCAGTTATCCACTAAGGAATCAGTGTTTCCTATTCCCAAACCTTAGGACCTTTTCAATTTGCCACCATAGGTCCCAGGGAAGGAATGTTCCCATCAGCAGACACAGTAAGGATTCCACTGAACCTGAAATGGCAGCTCCCACCTGGTCATTTCAAGCAACTCATGGTAGATCAGCTACCAAAAGCAAAATAACAGCAACAACGACAACAAAACGAATTACTCTGGGATGTATAATATTTGACAAAGAGAATCACGAGGACCTGGAGTTGCTGCTACAAAACAGGGCTGAGAGAAACATGTCTGCAACTGTTCAATGGGGTGTTTTTTTAATCCCCCTGTCTCCTGGTAGCAATGAACAAAGATTGTAGCAAACATGGCCCAACAATAGCAAGGAACCTAAAAACTCCAACTCTTTAGAAATGAAGGCTGGGCTTACCCCATCAAACAACCGAGACCAGATGAAGTGACAGAATGTGGAATGGATAGTTGAGAAGGAAGATTGTTGATGGGCCTTGGGACCATTTTCACCAAGATAGGCCTTGGGACCATTTACAGTTGTGGCAACTGGAACCTTTTTCACTAATCCTGTGTGTTAAGTGTTTGTAGAGATTGAAGCAGGCTAGCACCTTGACGACTCATGAACAGATTTAGCTTCATGTAGGCATAGGTGGGTATGAGCAGTGTAAGGGGGAGTCCTCTTTACTCAGACTCTTTACCTTAGCTCACCTCGGCTTCCTGCCATGGTTTCATCAGAGTGTTTCATATAAATCTCAACTCTATGCAATGGCAGCATCTTGCTGTGTCATGGTAAGTAGACATGTGCAGCATGTATTAGGAAGAGGGGATAATCTACAGGTATGCCTCAAATAATGGGGGGCTAGGAGCCAATGCATATCTGCTTTTCTTTTTCAAACTTGAAGTGGATAATCTGAAAGATATCCTGTAACTTAGAAGAGAGAGGGAAAATTGAGCCTCAAGTGCTCACTGTGGTGATTAATTTGATTACAAGTGCTTACCGGCTTTTCCTTTTTCCTGTCTCACTCTTCTCACCCCTCACTCCAACTTCCTGGGATTATCTCTAGGACTCAAGTTCTTTTCTGAGGCCCTGCTTTTGGAGGGAACTCAAATTAAGTAATTAAAGCATATATAATGATGGGCGCTGATAGACATTATCACTATCTTGGTCATTGTTTATTGCCTATATGCCCCTACTAGAATGAAAGTTTCCTATAAGCATATTTAATGGCTGTTTTCCTAGTGCCTAGTACAGTATCTGCACATAGAAGATGCCTAACACATAGTTGCTGAATGAATGAATGAATTCTTAATTTGGAGATAACATCCTAGGGAAAGAAAGACCTTAATAGCACATTGGGCAGATAAAGCTTCAGACAGCCTGTCATGAAAAACATGCCATGTGTCTTGATCCTCCTAGATGTGGCCAAGAGAGTAGCTAGAGCCAGAGTATATGGACCCAAAGGGGCTAGAGGGATAAGGTCAATAGGTTGCTCAGACATGAACTCTATGGAAAGATCACTGAAGACCATATGATACCGACAGATACCTCAGGGAACACCTGTGTGCCCTGGACCACCTGCCCCTACGCTTGGTAAAAACTCAGTACTCAGAATTTAGACCCCAATCCACCAGAATTACTTGATTCCTTTGAAAAACAAACAAACAAACAAACAAACAAACAAACTTGATCTCTCTTTTGTCTCACTTTTCTCATCTGTTAAATTGGAAAGTGAGGAAGATTGGACAAAG
The DNA here is from genome assembly GCF_000951045.1 of Mandrillus leucophaeus. NCBI lineage: Eukaryota > Metazoa > Chordata > Mammalia > Primates > Cercopithecidae > Mandrillus > Mandrillus leucophaeus. Next base: position 272,166 of record NW_012105686.1, on the reverse strand, counting down.
ATTAGATTCTTTTATAAAGGTGTCTTCAAGAAGAAAAGTAAGATGCAAGGGTTTGTTAAGTAAAGTAAAATATACCTTATACACCTGAGCTATGGACTGGTACTTGGCCCATTCTGTGAATAATACAATTTTTACCAAAAGGTCACCTAAATTTAATTAGGCATTGTAAATATAAGGCCAGTTTGATTAACTCTTACTTTGTTGTTTCATTCATTGAAGTATTAATTATTACAGTTAGAAAGTTTGCAAACTTGTAAGTGAGCTGTTAATCAGATTACCTGATTGGTTTTTTACATTGTTTCAAACCTACTAGCATTTAAGAAAAAAAGCAGTACTTCTGGTAAGTTTGCACTGGGAAGTTCACTGGTTCACTCTTAACCTCCTCAGCATGTTTCTTCTCCTCCTAGGACTTAACATCTCCAAGATATCATTCGAGATGCTAAAGCTGGAAGCTACAGAGAAGACGACAGATTCCTCATTAATGTGATCGTGAGACAGGCATCTGTACTGCATACCTGCGGCACCACACAAAGCTCCAGTTGCAAATGGGTTCTAATCACTCAGCAATAGGCTGGCTGCTTGTAACTGTGCCTTACTGGAAGGACAAAGTCATGCTGAGAGATAATTTTTATGTCATTAGTGGCCTAGGTTACAGGTCAGATGGGGTTGAGCAAACAGATCTTTTTAGGACTGTGTGATTACCTCTCACCTAAAGACAACTTAAAAAAAAAAAAAACAATAGATAGGATTCGCCTCTACTGTGAAGCTTCTCTCCAATATTTCCCCAAGACCACTTAGTGCTTATAAAAAAGTTTCTGTAGAAAACTTTCTGTCATCAAGGTTGTAAAAAGATCTAATTTTCACGAAAATAGACAAGCGTTGTCTCTTTCTACCTGGAAACCTTACCTCCCTTGGGCTCCACTTCTAGGCCCACAATAATCTGCTGTTATCTTCTGCATTGAGTCAAATTTCTTTCTCTTAGTTCTAAATGCTACCATCAATATTCTAATGAGTGGAATAAATTAACATTTTTCCCTCATAAATCATCTTTTATATACCCAGCCCCTGTGCACCTTTCCAGCCTCATCTCTCACCAACCCTGCCTGTGACCATTCCTCTTCCCAGATCCCTGAAAATTCTAACCTGTTTGAGGCTTGTGTGAACTTGCCATGGGATGACGTTTCTCACTTCTGTGTCTTCACACACAGTGCTCCCTCTTCTTGGAATATTCTTCCCTCCACTCCCCCCATCTGCTATGCTGAGCTCATTCCTGTTTGTCACTTGGACTCGGGGAGAAGGTTCAGTTAGGAAAAGCCTCGCTACTCCTGACTTGAATTCTGAAGGGTAAGTCTCTGTGTTCAGGTCTCTCACCTGCCAGACAATGCCTTAACTGTCTCTCAGAATAAGAGGGTGAATTCCACCCTGAGCAGAACATGTCCTTTTGGTAACTGTTTAAGGACAAATGCAATTGTGCAAACCAAAGAAGAGTTGAAAGCCAGACAAACATTAGCCTGAAACTAGCCCTTTGATACACATTCTAAATGCCTGAACAATTATTTTCTTTTCTGCTGGCTCTTAAATAAACACATCACTAAGAATGACATTCAGCAGATGTGCACTGCTATTGAACTACTCCATAGCAGTAGGTAAAGAGCTGCTGTCCCGACCCAGAGGGTCACTGCCCACCAAACCTTAGCTGCCTTGGTACCTCACTTTGGATACTTCCAAGAGCTCTTCTGCAGCTAAAGGGTTAAAGCCTGGCCTAGCAAGGGGGCTTCCAAAAACCAGCCCCAGAGCTCCTGCAGGTGTCCATTATAATTGGTTGGTGCCACACTAGTTATTAAAATACTTTAAATATAACTTCCTGCAGATGACCAAATTTATGCAAGTTTTGAAGAAGCAATTGCAAAGATTCTCTGCTGACAAGTATAATAATAACGCACAATGAGATAAGCCTGAATGTGACTGAAAATCAAATTCGCAGTTAGGAAAATATTCAATATAGCATCATGTCATGAGCCAAAGGAATCTAAGAGTCATGTTCAAACTATCAAGGAAAGGCAGCAAGGATTGAGGAAATGAGTGTTTTAAATTTCACGTCTGAAACAGGTTAATTGAAATTATCAAATAGGATAAATACCTTTCATCATCAGACACTTTTATTTACTGCAGCAGTTCACAAGCGTAGGTGTTGAAGCACATTTTGGTTTAGTATTTAATAACTTGTCAAATGCATATTGAGCTTTTGTGAATTCAGATGCATCTGGCATGTGCAGGAGGTAATAATTACAGAACATCTACAATTGGGGCAGTTCCATCATGGGACTCATTGGCATAATTAAGGATAGTGATGTAAAATAGAAGAGGTGGAGGCAAGAGGAGGCACACAAAGATTGTAAAGATAACACTGAGCCATACAATAATGCCTTCTGACTGTTGGAGATGTTTAACAGATAATATGTTGCTTCAGTTGTAGTGTTATTTATGGAAATAAAAAGAAATCCATAATAAATATACCAGAAATGAATAAAATACAGTAGCACCTACACACAGAGAAATATGTTGATAAACAAATATGCTAGAACCCACATTTATTTAGGTGGAATCCACATTGGCCCTGATAGGAGGGCAACTAGGGTGGTGTGTGAAAGAAATTCTTACCTTAGAACATCATTTCCTGACAGTTGGCCTCAGGAAAAGGAAGTAGACAGGCTGTAGAGGAGAGGATGTGGTTTTCAGAGGCCAAATGGATGTGCAAATTCCATGAAGAGATACTGAGATCCTACTATGTTCCGGGTACTCTCTTTAACCATGAGTGATACAGAGATGCACGCAACATTACCCTGTCCTTCAAGAATCTACAATTTAGTAGAGTAGAAAAAGATTTTAAAAATCCTAATAATCTACTTCAGGCTATAATGAGCAAGACAATAGAGAGCTAGGATGACACACAGAAGTGAGTCATTAATTCTGACCAAGAAATACCAGGCAAAATGGACATTTTGGGTTTAGATAGGGACAGATGAGAAGGGTCTTCCTGAGCAGAGAAGGCAATGTATGATTCAGAGATGTAAAATCATTTACTTGGAGTGGCAGTGGACTAACTAGTTGCATATGAAACCTACACAAACCAGAGAAGGTGTAAAGAAAGCTTCTTCTATTCACACCATAAGAAATAGATCAAGGGGAATTTCAGCATGTTTCTACAATATTTTAAACTAAAGTGCCATCCAATGACCAAGCTGTCTCTTTGGCCATATTCCCTATCCCAGCAACGCATGCCTGGCAACACTACTGGTGTTGCCATCTGTAGAGTACCCCCCACCTTCGGAAATGCCCAGTGGGAACTGGTATCCGTGGCACTGGGGCTGGAGAGGAAAGAGTGGTACAAAAATAGAAAGAATGAAATTGCAGCCTCTTTATAAGGGAGACACCACCATGGAGGAAGGAAATTAGGAGACTTAAGAGACAGCTGGGCTGTGGCACCAATGAAAGCTAGACTACAATGTCTAATTCTATGGTCACAACCTATGCATGGCTATTTAAATTTAAATCAATTACATTTGAATGAAATTAAAAAGTCAGTTCCTCAGTTGTGCTAACCAAACATCAAGTGCCCAATAGCCACAATGACTAGTGGCTACCGCATTGATCAGCACAGATACAGAACATTTCCATCATTCTAGAGACTTCTATTGCACAGTGCTGGCTTACAACTTTAGAAGTAAAAGAGAAGAGTGTGTTAAAGAAAGGATAAGAAGGGGGTAAAAATGAAGACAGAAAAAAAAAAAAAACCCCACAAAACCTAGACAGGAATATTAAAAAAAAAAGTAATCAAAAGAGTATTAGACTTTAAGAATGAACAAGACTGGCTCAGGACCTTTTTCTCATCTTATAAACCATTGTCAAAGGAGAAGTGGGACAAAGGCTGATTATAGGGTCAGGAACACATGAGATTCCTGACCACATCAATCCAGTGCCAAAGAGAGTATGAGTGACAAAATTAGTTGGGAATGCAGTTGTTCTTATTTCCTTCCCATGCTGAATTTACTAAACTCTGCTGTTTCCTAGCCAGGCCACTCAAACTCACTCAGTTCACTTTTCCACTCATAAACTTGTGCTAATAACTTCACCTGTAGCAATGGTTTAAATGATTAAATGAGATTATGCATGTAAAATGTCCTTATAAACTGCTTGCTTCTTTGTAAAAGTTATTATAACTACTTTTTAGTTTCTCTTTTGCACCTTGATTAAATATAAAGACATTTTAGTTTTTCTTTTGCATCTTTATTATGTCTCTCTCATTATAATTAATTAATAATTAGATTCTTCATTCCACTTTGTCTCTCTCATTAGATGAGACCATATTCATTTTAGTTCATTAAAATGAATTAAAAGTGATATAACATTATGATAAATTATGACTTTCATTCTTCCAACATGTCTTAGTTGTTTTTTAATGTTTTCTAACCATTTCTCTCTCACTAGATTGTAAGATATTTGAGTGTAAGAACTCTTTCTGAGACAGTTCCTCATTATTGATAAGGTCAGGTCAATAATTTGCAGAATATTCATTAAAATTATTTAGTGATCCATTTAGTCAAACATTTCAGGGATATTCAGATTTGGTGCACCAGGAAACCACCCTGAGATGGAGGTTAGTATGCAGAAGATTTAGTAGGAAGTTTTCGTGGAATTTACATCTGTGCAAGGAAGGGAATTTGAGCAGCAGTACGGACTTGGCTAAGTCATCAGTCAACCTCAGAGAGCTGGAATAACTTCAGATTTGGAGATAAGAGGACTTTATACCCCTGTGTTGATCAATATGAGAAGCAGTTGTTCGCAACCAAGATGGTGCCCAAACAGGGCAACTTCTGCTAGCATTCCCAACTGATCAGAGAAATAATCCTTCATTCCTGAAGGTGGCTCTGAGTGGTGTACTGTAGCAAGGAGAGACATGAGGAAGAAAAGGAAGGAAGACAAGCCACAGTTCAACATAACGTAACACTACAGATTACCATTAAATCACCCTTCTCCATTCCACTTTCCTACACTCTTCCCACCACCTCCACCCCTCACCTACCCACCTCTGCCCCTGCTGCCACCACCAACACACAGAGTCTTAACATTGTACCCTTAAGGAGGAACAGTTTTACAACTCCTGGAAACAGATCACTTATATGCCTTCCCTTTTCAGTCATTTAAAATCCTTATATTTCCCCTGCTTTCAGAGGGTATTAAAGTAACAGATTAAACAGTAAAATGAATACCAATGTCAAAACATTTTTTAAAGTTAAAATTTCAGACCTTTCCATATTATATTAATAGATGACTCTAAATATAACTTTGAAATTTGCCCTGAATTTTAAATAAAAATGAATGATTCTTTTTTAACATGTGACAAATAGAAAAGATAAAATGATTCTTAATTGTTGTTCACAATTATTCTTTCTATCACTTAAATGCAAGCTACTTAAAATACAGCCATAGACTTTGAAGCATTTATATTTAATTCCAGAACTTACCCGAGACATATAGTGCTGAATAATTTTTTTCAAGGAATTAGTATTGATTATTTTCTTTTACATTGAGTACATATACTTTAGATTTCCGTATATACAGATACATTTGCTCCCTCATAG
>NW_012105686.1:207326-265224 GCF_000951045.1 Mandrillus leucophaeus | reverse complement strand
AAACCATTGTCAAAGGAGAAGTGGGACAAAGGCTGATTATAGGGTCAGGAACACATGAGATTCCTGACCACATCAATCCAGTGCCAAAGAGAGTATGAGTGACAAAATTAGTTGGGAATGCAGTTGTTCTTATTTCCTTCCCATGCTGAATTTACTAAACTCTGCTGTTTCCTAGCCAGGCCACTCAAACTCACTCAGTTCACTTTTCCACTCATAAACTTGTGCTAATAACTTCACCTGTAGCAATGGTTTAAATGATTAAATGAGATTATGCATGTAAAATGTCCTTATAAACTGCTTGCTTCTTTGTAAAAGTTATTATAACTACTTTTTAGTTTCTCTTTTGCACCTTGATTAAATATAAAGACATTTTAGTTTTTCTTTTGCATCTTTATTATGTCTCTCTCATTATAATTAATTAATAATTAGATTCTTCATTCCACTTTGTCTCTCTCATTAGATGAGACCATATTCATTTTAGTTCATTAAAATGAATTAAAAGTGATATAACATTATGATAAATTATGACTTTCATTCTTCCAACATGTCTTAGTTGTTTTTTAATGTTTTCTAACCATTTCTCTCTCACTAGATTGTAAGATATTTGAGTGTAAGAACTCTTTCTGAGACAGTTCCTCATTATTGATAAGGTCAGGTCAATAATTTGCAGAATATTCATTAAAATTATTTAGTGATCCATTTAGTCAAACATTTCAGGGATATTCAGATTTGGTGCACCAGGAAACCACCCTGAGATGGAGGTTAGTATGCAGAAGATTTAGTAGGAAGTTTTCGTGGAATTTACATCTGTGCAAGGAAGGGAATTTGAGCAGCAGTACGGACTTGGCTAAGTCATCAGTCAACCTCAGAGAGCTGGAATAACTTCAGATTTGGAGATAAGAGGACTTTATACCCCTGTGTTGATCAATATGAGAAGCAGTTGTTCGCAACCAAGATGGTGCCCAAACAGGGCAACTTCTGCTAGCATTCCCAACTGATCAGAGAAATAATCCTTCATTCCTGAAGGTGGCTCTGAGTGGTGTACTGTAGCAAGGAGAGACATGAGGAAGAAAAGGAAGGAAGACAAGCCACAGTTCAACATAACGTAACACTACAGATTACCATTAAATCACCCTTCTCCATTCCACTTTCCTACACTCTTCCCACCACCTCCACCCCTCACCTACCCACCTCTGCCCCTGCTGCCACCACCAACACACAGAGTCTTAACATTGTACCCTTAAGGAGGAACAGTTTTACAACTCCTGGAAACAGATCACTTATATGCCTTCCCTTTTCAGTCATTTAAAATCCTTAGATTTCCCCTGCTTTCAGAGGGTATTAAAGTAACAGATTAAACAGTAAAATGAATACCAATGTCAAAACATTTTTTAAAGTTAAAATTTCAGACCTTTCCATATTATATTAATAGATGACTCTAAATATAACTTTGAAATTTGCCCTGAATTTTAAATAAAAATGAATGATTCTTTTTTAACATGTGACAAATAGAAAAGATAAAATGATTCTTAATTGTTGTTCACAATTATTCTTTCTATCACTTAAATGCAAGCTACTTAAAATACAGCCATAGACTTTGAAGCATTTATATTTAATTCCAGAACTTACCCGAGACATATAGTGCTGAATAATTTTTTTCAAGGAATTAGTATTGATTATTTTCTTTTACATTGAGTACATATACTTTAGATTTCCGTATATACAGATACATTTGCTCCCTCATAGCTACATGTACCTGTTTTCTTATTCTATCCATACTATAATTGACAGCAGAGAGCATGCAAGGAAATATAAAAACTGCCCTTAAGAGATGCTGTTTCTTTAGGCTTACAGTGCACTACTTGCCTTTTTTGTATACGTCTTGGTGTTTTCTGTCAGAATCAGGAAATCTCCTAGGAAAATCTTTCTTCTGAAATCTGCCCTTGCTACCTAATTCGATTATTTATTGTATAGCTCAAAACCTTGCATCACCATGCGTCACTTACATTTTTATTTTTTAACTTCTAAAGCAATTAGAGTGGTGACTACTTCTGAGAATTCTGAAAATTTTGATGGTTTTGCTATAAAACCACCGTCTTGCAGGGACATTAATGAAAGCAGCGTGGCAAAGGAGGAATGATGAGCATGGATGGTTTTCAAAATCCAGGGAAGCCAACTAAATGAGCACAGTAACAGCTGCTCTTTTGAATCTTTGGATTAGGAGAAATGTCTTCAGAACTACGGTTTGATTCTTTAGGAAGGCATGCCCTTCATGAATTTCAGGTTTTTTGCAGACATTCTCAACAAGGCCACCACTTGCCAAGAATAAAACTTCATGACTTCATATAACAAGAGTCTTTATGGTGCACTCCAGTGGTACCTTTAATGACATCAGATCTGATATGTTTCCTGGCCCCCATTTTCTTTCCTCCAGGCTCCCATTAATGCTATTTCTTTGCCTACACACGTTTTGTTCACTCCACAAAACCTAATTCTAATCCATTAACTCCAACTAAAATTGTCATACCCTGTAAAGAGCCTTTTCGTATCTTGTTCCTTCTCCGAATTTTCTAGCCCTTTATCTGAGTCTCTCACATTTCGGGTACTCATTTATTCAAAAAGTATTTGTCAAGTGCGAACAAGAGTAAAATAGGCAGCCTCTAAGGTGGCTCCAGAGAACCCTCGTCCTGCTTTCCATGCCCTTGTGTAATCACCTCCTTCCCTCAATTGTGGGGTGTACTTTGTGGCTTGCTTCTAATGAACAGAATAAGGAAAAAGTGAGGGGTTCTCAGTTCTGAGATGAGATTACAAAAGACAGAGTCTTTCATCTCCCTCGCTCTCCTTTACCCTCTGGGGAGAGCCAGCGCCATATTGGGAGCTGCCCTATGGATAAACCCATGTGTCAAATAACTCAGTCCAATAACCTGCGAGGAACTAAATCCCACCAATAACCACATATGTAAGCTGCATCTAGATCCTTCACCTACAAAAACTGTGAGAAGCAATATTTGTCATTTAAAGCTGTTAAATTTTGGGGGTAATTTGTTACATAACAATGGATGACTAAAACATAGAGCTAAGCACACTACTACGAAGTGATCACATCTTCTTTAGAATGGTCACTTTTTATTGCCATATATTTTGCTCCTTATTGGCTCACAGGCCCCTTGAAGACAGGATTCTTCTTCTGGGAAATATGCACTATGTACAAGAGGGTGTTCATTAAGTGCCCTCCTGCACCCAGCACGGCCAAGTGAAGCTAGCTTGATTTCTTCCCTTTTCCCTTTCCCCCTTTGGCCACCGTTTTTCCACCTTCACCACCCCCCAAAAAGTCTATTTTACCAGAAAGGGTCAAAGATGTTTGTAATGCTCCATCAAGGAAGGGCATAGAGGAGAGATCTGTGAGGCTAGAGGAGGAAGAAAAATCCTTAGCCAAAACTGCTAAAGAAGCTGGGAGGAGGGAGGAACCAGGAGAGAATGTAACTCAACAGCCAGGAGCAGAGAGCAGAATTGTCTTGGTGTGTTCACTAGTGAGGTGCCAGAAAGACGTGCTTAAAAAGAACAAGGGGAATTATATAATAACAATAATGGTTGTCTGTTTAGACTGTGCTTCTTCAATTGCAAAACCAACCTACAACCCAAACAATGGGCTTTGTTCAGCAGCATGCTCAGTTATTCATCCATTCCACAGATATTTATTGAACACACTCTGCAGTCATGGTGCTTACAGTCTGGTGGAATAGGCTGAAGACAAGTCAATAAAATATTAATTTATGATATAATTACTTAAACTTATCCAATTCCTTGTTATCTCTTTCGGCAACTAACAGATTGCTTTTGCTTAATAGAAGATAACATTTGTTGGATAAATGAATGAATGAGAGCCTACATTTTGCATATTTTAGTAGTACCATTTATTCATTATTATGTAAGAAGTCTTGTGCTATATGTATTAGCTTGCTAGGGCTACCATAACAAAATACCACAAACTGGGTGGCTTAAACAACAGATATTTGTTTTCATGCAGTTCTAGAGGCTGGAAGTTTGACATCAAAGTGTTGGCAGGGCTGGTTTCTTCTGAGACCTCTCTTCCTCCTTGGATTGTAGATGGCTGTCTTCTCCCTGTGTTTTCACATAGCATTCCTTCTCTACAAATATGTGTCCTAATTTTCTCTTCTTATAAATTCACTAGTTATTTTGGATTAGGGCCCACTTTAATGACCACATTTTAATTTAATCACTTTTTTACAGATCTTATCTATTTATAGACTCACATCTCCAAAAACCGAGCTCCCCAAGTGAGCAATTCCTGTCCTTCTGAAGGGCTTACAACTCTAAGGGGGTCCATGTGAGAGGGTCATGATCGATTGAGCAAGCAGCGGGCACGTGCCTGGGGGCTGCATGCACCGGTAATTAGAAGAGAACAGAACAGGACAGGGATTTTCACAGTGCTTTTTCATACAATGTCTGTAATCTATTGATAACATAACCTATTAGGTCAGGGGTCGATCTTTAACTATCAGGCCCAGGGTGTGGCTCTAGGCTGTCTGCCTGTAGATTTCATTTCTGCCTTTTAGTTTTTTACTTCTTTTTTAAATTGGAGGCAGAAATTGGGCATAAGACAATATGAGGGGTGGTCTCCTCCCTTACGACGACAGGACAGAAAGAGATAATGCTGAGTCATGCTAGGGATGCAAAGATGTTACCAACAGGGCCATAGTATGACATTCATGTGTCCTTTGCACTTTTGCCTCTGTAATGCCCTTTCCTTTATTTACATGTTATTTAGTATACGTTAAATATTGCATATGATATATAATAACTTATGACTGTGTTTGTAGAAAGACGAATGCATTGTTATATATTAAAACATTTTCTTTAACCTAGAAGTTCACATTTTTCTTTCTGATTTTAAAAGAAACTAAAACATTTTCATAGGCCCCTAGAAGTATCAAGAGTCCTCAGTACTGTGACTACTGCTGGTAAGTTCATCCTGGTTAACTAAAGAAATGACTCAAGTTGAATTTTGAAGCATGAGTAGCTGTCTAGAGTAGTAGTTCTCAAACTTTACAGAACATGCAAATCATCTGAAGATCTCTTTAAACGACAGACTCACTTTCAGTATGTTGAGGTTGTAGTCCAAGATGTTGGATACTAAAAGTTCTCAGGTGATGTTACTGTGTAGGGAACACTCTTTAATAGTAAAGATCTAGAGCTATGTTTTCTACTATGTAGCCACCAGCCACATGATGCTATTTTAAATTTTAATCTAAATTAATTAAAATTAAATAAAATTAGAAGTTCAGTTCCTGCATTGTTCTAACTGCATTTCAAGTGCTCAATAGACACACATGATAATTGGCTACCTTAATAGTGCATTTATAGGGCATTTCTATAATTGCAGAAAGTTCAGGGGAAGCAAATACTATTCTAGATATAGAAGAGCAGGGAGAGGCTAGGCACAATGGGTCCCATAATTGAAGGTCTATCAAAGCCAAGTAGAAAAATGTGTTTTTGTGGAGTAAAGCATCATAGATTTAAACAGAATAGACTCTTCTCAATTCAGTCTGTTTCTTTACTTGCAGTGAAACCACTGCTGCAGACCTGTTTCTTGTTACTACCAGTGAATATTCATTCTCAAAGTCAGTTGCCCATATATGTGCTCTCAGGTGCCCTTTGGTTGGAAATTTAACTGGACTAAACCATTAGACATTAGGCTTCTGCTTAAAGTATCATAAGTTTGGAGCAAAGATCTATGAAACCAAAGGCAGCTGCTGTGTGTATATGCATGTGTGGTATGTGTATGTGTGTGTATGGGTGTAGACTGACAGCTGCATCCTCTGAACTCGGTTTCAGCAAAACTAAATGTCCTTCCTGAGGAAAGTAAAGTGAATGGTCCCTGTGAGCAGTCTTTGTGACTTTTCTTGATTGTCTCTCAGATTTGTTCCACAGATGTGCTGAGCTGAGGAAGTATTTTTCAGTTGGTGACTCATTTATTTAGTTGCAACCTTTGTTATTTTTCAGGTTTATAAAGCAAATCAGAGTCCATGGGGAAAGTGCATTTGAGCTCGTCAACATGCATCAAACACACGCAGGGCATCCACGCTACTGAATGCTTGTGCTCTAGGCTTTCATCGAAAACTGGGACCTAACCATGCAGAAATCTCAGTCGACAACTCCTGGGAAGCATGTTGAACAACAAAACTAACCCTCCAAGGTTGCCAGGGCTTCAGGTTAGGTTGAACATGTCCCTGTGCTGCTAATTGTCTTTGTGCTAACCATCCCACAATGATGAGGTGTTAATTTTTTTCCCATATGGCTCATTAAACCCAACACAAATAATGAAACCCAAAAGCTTTGTGCTTTGCATAATGTCAAGCGAATCTGATCACTTTACAGTCCATAGGCTTTAAAGATTTTGAATCAGGATTTGTCCTGCTGAGGGAAAAATAAAAATAAAAATAAAAACTCCAAAGGAGTATCATAGCACATTTTGGCTGCAGGCCACGTATGAGCACAAACAGCACTGTCTCTTCTTTCAGCTTAAAGTGCCTCTGGCTGAGAACTTCTGCTGCAGCCTCTCCAATTTATCACTAAAATACCTATGAAGAAACAGAACAAGATAAAAATTCACACCTCCCCAAAATGAAGACTGATAGAAAACCTATTACTTAAGTCTGGAAATTCCAATTACTACCCAGCTCTAGGTGCTGGATTAACAAAAAATAACAACAACAACAACAACAACAACAAACCACTGGTGACTTCACAAGCCATGTTTTATGAAACAAAAAATAAATAGTGTAGGAAGTTATCTCAATTCTCTTCACTGTCTGCTTCCTGACAAACAACAAAACCAGGTAGATATTCTCCTGCTTTTGGGGACAGAGAACGCTGACCCCACCACCCATCTTTCTACATCCATTCCAGGACTAAAACTGTACCAAAAAAGAGAGAAGAAAAGTGGGTATGCACAAATAAATATGTGTGTTTGGAGAACGGGGACACTGGGAGCTAAGAAATAACATCAGTGGGTATTTTGTCCCCAAATATTACGTATAGCAAATGCAGGAATCTGTTTTTGTTCTTGTATTTTAACAGTTTGGAGGGTTTCAGAACCAGACACAAATATAAAAGGAAAATCCTACCTCATCTCAATGGTATTTCAGAAGAATACCTGTGAGGCATTGACAATTGGGGTGCAAGCTCTACATAACTACCGTTGTTTAAAACGACATTAAAAAGAGAATGTAAACTGACCTAAATTGGACAGTGGAGAGAGAAAACAAGAAATTAATTGCCCCAATGCTGTCAGTTATCCTGGGTATCTTTTTTTCTCATTCCAATATTTAAAAAGAAAAAGCAATCTGCACTCTTGTGTTTATTGCAGCACTATTCATAAAAGCCAAGATATGGAATCACCTAGGTGTCCAACAACAGATACATGAATAAAGAAAATGTTGTGTATAAACACAATGGAATACTATTCAGCCATAAAAAAGAACAAAATCCTGTTATTTGCAACAACATGAATGGAACTGGAGGACATTATTTTAAGTAAAATAAGCGTGGAACAGAAAGTTAAATGCCACATGTTCTCACTCATCGTGGAAGCTAAAAAAAATTGATTTTATAGAAGTAAAAAGTAGAATAGAGCATACTAGAAGTTGGGAAGGTTGGGGGGAGGGTGGCATAGGGAGAGATTTCTTACATGATACAAAATTACAGCTAGATGAAAAGAATAAGTTCTAGTGTTCTATACCACTATAAGATAACTATAGTTAACAATAACATATTGTTTCAAACAGCTAAAAACCGGATGTTGAATACTCCCAACACAAATAAATGATTAATGTTTGAGATGGTGGATATGCTAATTATCCTGATCTGATCACTATACATTATATGTATTGAAACATCACTATGTACCTCATTAATATGTACAATGATTATATGCAAATTTAAGAAGGAAAAGCAAAAAAAAAAAGCTCTTAAAATGCTGCATAAACAAAGACAAAGAAGTATCGTGAACATCCAGGAGAACAACAGATTCACGAAGATGATTTATAACAGAAGCTAGAAGACATTGTTAGAAAACAAATTGATATATCCAATAAGAACACACATGTAATGGCATCCCTTTAATATATATGCTATCTAGTGGCATATAGTGAAATGAAATAATGGAATAACAAAATATTGAAGAATTTCAAGAATTAAAAGAAAATCAGAATTGAAATCAAAGTTGAGAATATTAAAGAGTAAAATTAAAGATTTAGAAGATCAAATCAAACATGTTGAATAGTAATTTGAGAGCCTTTCTAGTTCACTGAAATTCTTTTTGGGTATAAAATAAATTCCAGGTACTGATCTAAGCACTGGGGTGTGGTAATGTCCCATAAAGATAAGGCATCTGTTCACATGAAGCTTACATCTTAATGGCAATAATGTCAACAAAAAGTAAATCATAATTAAGTTCAGAAATGGATTAGTACTTCCAAGAACATAAAATAAGGTAATGGAATTGACACAGATGCCAAAAGGAATATTTTAGATTAGCTGGTCACAGAAGCCCCTCATAGTGACATCTGAGTTGATCTTGAATGAAGTGACATAGCAAGTCACAGACAATTTGTAGGAAGCCTAGACCAGCCATAAATATAATGAATACAGACACCTTAAGGAAGATAAATTTGGCCATATTCATGAAACAAAAATTTAAAAATCAATTAAGAAGGTGGAAGAACAGAGAGGCAGCTGAAAGATTACAATGTGAATTGTTTCTAGTACTGCCTAACTATGGGCTACGATTCCAGAAACATGAGTTCAGTTCAAGCTCAAATACTTGTTAGCTCATGGAGAAAGGACAGCAGGAACTAGGTGCATGAAGAGGAACAAATTCCTGAGGATATCATTTTAATCCTTAGATGTAATTATGCCTGAAGCCTGACTCATCCTAGAACTTCCCAGTTACACGAGTTAACGCATTCTCATTTTTGCTTCATTTCATTTGGGTATTGTTCTGTAATTTTCAATATAAAGATAGTGTTGAAGTATTACTATTTGAATTTTTACCTTTGATAAACAAAGAAATATACAATAAGGCTCATTTAATTCAAAGTATGACAGTCAGTAAAATCAAATGAGCATCTACTCTCCAGGTCACTGCAGCAACTACAGTCAAATAAAATATATTCCAATAACAAAAGCAAAATAATACTAAAATCAGGGAAAGCATTAAATATTATCCATAAAACTTAAAAAGATTAAGATCAGACCTATCTGTTTTGATGGTCAGTAGGCATAATAGAAATAGTCCAGTTCGAAGATGAGGGCTCTTTAGAAAAAAATGACAATATATAACAGTGTACTATCTACAAGAGCTATACCTAAAATAAAATAGGACAAAGTGGTCATTAAAATGTTCAGGAAATATTCACTAGAAGAGTATAAGCTAAAAGAAAGTGTATATTGCCTACCTAAAGTAAAATTTCAGAACCAAAAAAATGCTTTAAATGGCTCAAAGAGGGTAACTTTATATTAATAAAAGTGTCAAACAATAATGGAGCTATGGACAACCATGAATTATCTGAATTGAGGAAGAGAGCATAAAATTTATAAATCCAAAACTTTTAGAAAAATATTTGAAATGGAATACTTTTACATATTTTCTTTAATGTTTTATAATTCATCTTAACAAAAATAATCACTTGAATAATATATTTAGTGACATTGAATTAAAGTATTTTGGACTTAGCTTATTTAAAATGGAATATACATATCCAAGAGTCTACTGAAAATTTTATGTATTAGATTTGAGTGAACACAACAAGAATTTCCAAAGTTCGCAAATGACACAGACTGTATTCACTAACAAAGAAATGAAACTAGATATAAAAATATTCACATGTAGGTCTTGACTCAAAGAGGAAACAAAACAAAATCCATAGATAATTTAGAAAGTCATGACAGTAAGGATACTACTCCTGAGACTAAAAATTCTACAGCCTAACATGCTTCCACGAAGGAATTAATAACTAATAAATAGTCAATAATTCGTTCAATAACTTCATTTCTGAATAAAAGGCAACATACAAAAGAAGAGTTTATCAAATTTATTCTAGAAAAACAAATAAAATAGACAAAATTAGAAATCTAAAGATAATTTGACCACTATGAAAAAATTTAAATATGATTTCTAGGATAACATTTATAATTCTAAATTGCCCTATTTTACAATTTCAGTAAAGTATATAATCTTTGAGGAATATGAGATAGTAAAAATAAGTAAAATTTCTAAATAGATATTTAAATTACTATGGATTAAAACTTAAAATGTGAACAAAATTTGTCTTTATGCATTTCCTTATCACCAGGTTTTTGTTACCAATGGGATCTTTCAGACTTTTCACAATCAAAAAAGATAAAACAGCACAGAAACAGAAATCAGAGATATTTCTTATTATAAATAGATATAAAATAATGATAAACTGAAGGCAATAGTATATATTTTTAAGTCTACTACTATGAGTATATAGGTATTACTCCTGAAAATATGAGCTTTTTTTAGTATTAAGAAGCTAATATTAGGAAATCAACACATTCAAGATAAAAAATGTATAACCTCAGCAAATTTTAAATCACTTAAGGTTCATTTGAATAACACTTTAAAAACTTATAACTAGAAAACTTACTCAAAATTATTTAAAAATATTTATCATGAGCCAGTAACTATCTTATTTTACTGAAAAAATGAGGAGTGTATCTTTATTCTGTTAAAATGTCTCCTTAAAAATATATATCAACTATAATTGTACAATAATCTCTATTTCCATTAAAATATGAAACAATATAAAGATACCTCACAGTAAGTAACATTATTCAAAGTTGCAATAGAATCTCTGATCATTATAGAAATGTGAGAGTAATTAAAAAGCATATCTGTTGGAAAGAGAAGACAGAGGGACAATTCTTTGTGGGTTACATAATGACATATAGAAAACACGCACAAAACAATCAACCACATTATGTTTTACAGTAAGTCAGAGAGTTAAATAAAGTGAACATTATGAGATGTTTATATGGTATATATGTATATATGAATATGTTTGCGTGTGAGAGACACATGTATATCTCTCACACACACAAGGTATAGCTTCTCAAAGTGATATCAGTGAAAATGGCTGAGTAACAAATACAAAATTCTGTCCCTCCATAAAAGGAATAAATTTGCTGGGAAACTGTCAGAATCCACTTTTTCAGAACTCTGGGAATTAATTAAAAGCTACTAAGGGAACACTTAATTAGGAAAAATAGCTGAATATTAGAAAGAACAGGGAGCTTTAAAATGTTTTAACTTACCCTGTTCTTATCTCCACTTCCCAGCTCAATGGTGGCCCTGAAGATCACAATGCACATTCCTGGTACAGGTACTGATACTAGAGGAAGCAAAACAAACCTCATTTGCAAAAAAAATGATGATTGTTTGTTTTGACTATCTGGTAGTTCCTCAGAGGACCAGCTTAATGGTACTTTCTCACCTAACTTGAACTCATCCAGTGGTCACCCAGAGTGAGTTTGCTAAAAATGTTTAGAAAGGCAAGTGTTTTAGTTACAGTTACCTGGCACTGTATAACAGTTGGGAAAAATAATAAACTAACCAAAAAGTTTAGGAGAAAAGAGTGAGGAGTGAGATGCTTTGGGGAATAAGGACTTTGAAAAGTTCTGGCAGAATCCTGGGAATCTAGAAGGCCATGTGCATCCCTAGAGCTATTCATATAGCTCCAAAAATACCCGAGAAAGCCCTAAGTTCTTACTTCTGATTGACCTTAAGGCTCTACATAAGCAGAAGTGAGAGCTAAAGCAAAGTTGTAAACTGCCTGAATGAATACTGAAAGTGTGCGCGAACACACACATAGAATCTATCTTAAATGACTGAGAAATATTTTTGGTTCCAGGGGCCTCAGAAAATCTGTCCAGTCAGTAGCTAAACACTAAGTCAATGAAACAGAGGCATTAGTGGCCACAAATGACAAAGAATACCGACTTTACAAAATATGTTCAGAAAAGTAACTAAACAAACAAAAACTGCCACAATCAGCAAGAATCAATCCTGGGAACTGGGGATAATCTAATTTCCAGCATTGCTACATTATAATATGTCAAATATCCAGTTTTCAACGAAGAATTATGAAGAATACAAAGAAACAGAAAACTATGTTCCATATAAGGAACAAAATCAATTAATAGAAACTGCCCTTGAGAAAGCCCAGATATTGGATACTAAGAAAACACTTGAAAGCAGTAGTATTAGGTCTGATCAACAGTTGAAGAATACCATGGCCAAAGAACTGAAGAAAATAATGAAAATGTGTCTCATCAAATAGGAAATATCAATAAAGAGATATAAATTCTAAAAGGAACAAAATAGAAATATTGGAGTTGCTATCTATAATGACTGAAATAAGATACTCACTGAAGTTGTTTAACAGAAGATTTGAGCAGGCAGAGAAAAAGGTAGGTACGGCACGCAAAGGTAAGTTTATTGAGATTATATAGTATGAGAAACAGAAATATAAGAGAATAGAGAGAGAGAGGCAGAAAGAATATTTGAAGACATAGTGGCCAAAACTTCCCCAAATTTGATGAAAAACTTTATTTTACACAGCCAAGAAGTTCCACAAACTCCAAGCGCAAGAAACACAAAGAGATCTGCACCAAGACACATTAAAATCAAACTGTCAAAAGCCAAGGACAAAGAGAGAACATATAAAAGTAGCCAGAAAGAAGCATCTGTTATCTGCAAGTCATATCAATAAAATAAACAGATGATTTCTCATCAGAAACCACTAGAACCCAGTGAGATGGCATATTCAAAGTGCTGAAAAAAATAGCCAACTAAGAATTATATATGCAAAAACATCCTTCAAAAATGAGAGAGAAATTAATACATTCTAATATAAACAAAAATTGAGAGTTTATTGATAGTAGGCCTTCCCCACAAGAAATGCTAAAGGAAATCCTTCAGGCTAAAATGAAAGGACACTCAACAGCAATTCAAATTTTAAAAAGAAATAAATAATGTAGATAAAAGTAACTATAGAGATAGAGATATAGAAGTCAGTGTTTATGTTTTGTTTGCAACTTCTTTTTTTCTATGTAATTTTAAAAAACGACTACATAAAACAATATTAAATCTTGATTAAATTGTACATGAGTGTAATATATGAAATAACAAAATAAAGAGGAAATATGGCTATATATTTATTTATACTATTTATATATAAATATGTCACCCCATACCCCTTTTATGTAGCAACATTTACGTATACTATCATAACTAAGTTGCTATTAATTTGAACTAAATAATTATAAACTTAAATGTTAATTATAATGCCCTGGGCAACTTTTAAAAATAACTCAAAAAGATATACTAGAAGAAGTTAAAGTGAGTTAAAATTTTAGAAAATAACTGTTTAACAAAAGAAGACAGTAATGGAGAAATTAAGGAATAAAAAGATGTAAAGATACATAAACAAATAGTAAAATGAGGCAATAATGGAAGTTGATCCATAACTTGATTACCTGTAAATGGATTAAAAATCTCAAATTAAAAGGTAGAGAGAGTATCAGAATGGATTTTTTAAAGTTATTTAACTATATCTTGTCTATAAGAGACTGATTTGCAATACAAAGAAACAATCAATTTGAAAGAAAAAATTGGAAAAATGGTCCTCCATGCAGAGTAACAAAAAAAAAGAGAAAGAGAAAGAGAAGCAATATACTAATATCAAACTAGACTTTAACACAATCATGATTTGAGAGACAAAGAAGGATATTAAATAAATAAAATGGTCTATTTATCAATAAGGTAGAACAATTATAAACACATATGAAGATTAAAACAAATCCCAAAATACAAGGAGCAAAAACTGAGTGTAAAGGGTAAAAAAGCCAATGTAGTCAGAGACCTCAATACCCCACCTTCAATAATGGACAGAATAATTAAACAGACTATCAGCCAATAAATAGAAGAATTAAAAACCACTGCACCATCAAGAACTAACAGACATCTATAAAACATTCTGCCCAACATCAAACTAAACATTCTTCTCAAGTGCACAAGGAATGTTCTCCAGAATAAACCATATGTTGAGTCACAAAAGAAATCTTCAAAAATTTAAAAATATCAAAATAATATAAAGTGTGTTATTTGTATGACAATAAAATAAAACTAGAAATCAATAACAGAAAAAAATTTGGGATATATAATATGATACATAAATATATGTATATTAAACACTTTCTTAAATAATCAATGGGGCAAATAAGCCAAAGACATCACAAGGAAATAAAAATACAGATCAACACTTTTCATGAGTGTACATGTGATAATTATCAGTAAAACACTAGCACAGTAAATACCACAGCATGGTAAAAAGATTAAATACCATGATCAAGAAAGACTTATCCCAGAAATGCTAGTATAGTTAAACATACAAACTCAATTAATGTAATACACTACCTTGATAGAATGAAGAAAAAAAAAACTCCACACGATCATCTCACTAGATCCAGAAAATCGAAATGTGTATTAATCAAAATGGATAAATCATTTTGATTTTTACAAAATGCAATACTCTTTTGGGATAAAAACAGACAACAAACTAGGAATAAAAAGGAGTTTTCTCAACTTGAGAAAGGCCATATGTAAAAATCTCACTTAATAGTGAAAGACTGAAAGCTTTCTTTTTCTGATCAGGAACAGGAAAAAAATGTTGACTCTCACCTCTTCCATTCAACATTATACTGGAAGTTCAAGCCAGGGAAATTAAGCAAAATAATAAGGAAACAAAAAAGAATTCAAATTGAACAGAAATTAGTAAAACTTTTATAGATGGCATGATCACTATATATAGAAAAGCCTAAGGAATCTACTTTAAGAAATTATTGGAATTAATACCCTAATTCAGCAAAGTAATAAGATACAAGATAAATATACAAAATCAACTGTATATCTACATATATGCAATGAGTAATCTGAAAATAAAATTAAGAGATGTTTTCCTTTGTAATAGCATCAAAAATGTTAAAATAGGAATAAATTCAACTGTAGCAGGACGAGCCACAGATAAAACTCTTCAGACACCGAGTTAAAGAAGGAAGGGGTTTATTCAGCTGGAGGCATCAGCAAGACTCCTGTCTCAAGAGCTGAGCTCCGTGAGTGAGCAATTCCTGTCCCTTTTAAGGGCTCACAACTCTAAGGGGGTGTGGGTGAGAAGGTCGTGATCAATTGAGCAAGCAGGGGGTACGTGACTGGGGGCTGCTTGCACTGGTAATTAGATCGGAACAGAACAGGACAGGGATTTTCATAGTGTTTTTCTATACAATGTCTGTAATCTATAGATAACATAACTGATTAGGTCAGGGGTTGATCTTTAACTATCAGGCCTAGGGTGTGGCACCAGGCTGTCTGCTTGTAGATTTCATTTCTGCCTTTTAGTTTTTACTTTTTCTTTATTTGGAGGCAGAAATTGGGCATAAGACAATATGAGGGGTGGTCTCCTCCCTTACAACCAAAGAAGTACACTGAAAACTATAAAACATTTTTGATAGAAATTGAAGAAGCTATAAATATAAAAGGATATATCAAATTAATAGATCAAAAGACTTAATAGTGTTAAGACAGAAATACTCTAAATTTATCTACAGTTTCAATGCTGTCTTTGTCAAATTTCCAATTGCTTTGTTTCTTTTTTCCCCATAAATGGATAAGCCAATTCTAGAATGCATATGGAATTGCAAGGGACCCTGGATAGCCAAAACAATCTTGAAATATAAGTACAAATTTTGAGGACTCACCGTTCTCTATTTTACAACTTACAAGGTTACATTAATCAAGTCAGTGTGATATTGGCATAAATATAGACATATAGATCAACGGAATAAAATTTAGAGTTTGGAACTAAACCCATACATCTGTGATTAACTGATTTTCACCAATCTTGTCAAGACCATTTACTGGGAAATAATAGTCTTTATAACACATGACTCTGGAACTATGGGAAGATCACATGCCAAGGAATGAATTTGGTCCCCTACCTCACATCACATGCAAAATTTAACTCAAAGTACATGAAAGGCCTAAATACAAGAGTTAAAACTGTAAAATCCTTAGAAGGAAACATAGGTGCAGTTTTTTGCGACTTTTGGTGAGGTAATGGTTTATTAAATATGACACCAAAAGCATAAGGAAAAAAACAGAAATTAATTTGTCAAAATTAATACTTTTGTGTGTTTCAAAAGACACCATCAAGAATGTGAAAAGACAACCTATAGACCTGAAGAAAATATTTGAAAAGCATATATGTGAGAAAAGTCTAGTACCAAAAATACATGAAGAACTTTTAACAATTCAACAACAAAAAGACAATCAATGGACAGAGGACTTGAATAGACATTTCACCAAAAAATGTATACTAATGGCCATTAAGTACCTGAAAAGGTGGTGAACATAATTAGTAATTAGAGAAATGCAAATCAAGACCACAATGAGCTATTATTTCACATTCATCAGGATGGCTATATTAAAAAAAAAAAAAGAAAGAAAAAGCAGAATAACAACAACCACCTCAGTACTGATGAAGATATGGAGAAGTTACATTGCTGGTGGCAATGGAAAATGGTGCATTCACTATGGAAAACATTTTGGCTTTTCCTCAAAAAGTTAAACATAGAGTTGCCTTATGACTCATTTGAAATTCCACTCCTAGGTATATACCCGAAATCATTAAAAATATGTGTCCACAAAATCTCATACATGTATGTTCATAACATTATTATTCATAATACCCAAAAAGTAAAAGCAATTCAAATGTTCATTATCTGATGAATAGATGAATGAAATGTGGTATAACTGTATAATGGTGTATCATTCAGTCATAAAAAAGAAGTACTGATGCATGCTACAAACATAGATGCACATTGAAATTATTATTCTAAATGAGAGAAGATAGTCACAAGAGGTCACATACTGTATGATTCCATTTATATGAAATGTTCAGAAAAGGCAAATCCATAGTTGCAGAAAAGTGGTTGCCAGTGGCTGGGGTAAGGAGCTGATGGAGAGTGGCTGCTTAATGGGTATATGGTGTTTTGGAGAAGGTGATCAAAATGTTCTGGAATTAGATAACAGTGATTGTTGCACTATGTTACAAATATAATTTTAAAACTACTGAATTGTATACTCTAAAATGGTTAAGATGGTTAATTTTATGCTATGTGAAGTTTGCCTCAAAAAATAAAAATAAATAAAATATAAAAAGGAATAGTGTTTTCATAGAAAAATGAATTAAAAAACACATCTTATTTAAAATAATCAAAAAAATCATAGAAATGAGTGGGAAATATGGAGGCACGGTATCTTTTAAGGTGTCAGGAGACAGAGAAACTGTTGTCAGCTATTCCTTAGTACTCCCCCAAATTACTGGTCTTTGCCTTGTTCCATCGTCATAGAAATACAATTTGGGATGCTCTTCCCAGGCAATATTGATAAGTAATGTTCTGGAGTTCAATACTGAGGGAGTTATTGGTTTCACATTGAGGAGAACAGAAACCTTCCCAGGATATTAATGCTCTAAGCATCTCCTCTGTTCAGAATATATGACCTTTCAGACACTTGAGAATATTGGGAATATAATTCTGGAGATACAGGCAGGAATATTTTTGGGTGGCTGAAATAGTACTGGCAGAAAAAAAGTGTCTCTAACCAGACACAAGCTCCATGGGGTGACAGGCGGCTGTCTGCCTGGCTGTGATCTCGATTCAGTCCTTGATCCCAGCTGTTCTCTTTAGTCATAGCCAATTAGTACTTTTTAGGGACAAACTGAAACATACTACTTACAAATGGTCTCTGAATATATCAGGCTGGAAGACTGTATTTATCCTACTGAAATCTCCCTAGCTCTCACCTTTTCTATCATATAATTGTATACTTTTATTGACAGAAAAGATGTTGGATTAAGGAAAACCTGATGTTTCATTGATTTTTGACATCATTTCTTCATAACTGTAGTCACATGGTGGTTTGCTTTCACTGCAAAAAAATAAGGCTTTGAACATTTATTTTTTGTGACTAACTGGATGCTATCCACAGGAATAATCTCCATCCCAGAACTAGTGGACTTCAGACTTTTTCATTTATTTATGTATCTGATAAAAATGTAAATGATTAGAAGTTCTCTTCTAAGATTATAAGGCAATAAGAGGAACTTAAATAGGACGAAGGAAGACTTCTTTGTGTGTTAAAACCATAGCAAAAAGAAAAATTTGCAGGAGCTGGATTTTATAAAAAGAAAAGGAACTAGCAAATTTAAAAAAAAACTATGACAATATTAGATGTCAAACAGATAAGGGTAACTATTTTCCTCTGGTGGTAATTTTTTAATTGCATATCTAAACTCTGAATAATATAAATAACTGTAGAGTATAATATGTTATAAAGTGTTTTCAAATACACTATTTAATCATCACATTTTTTTCTAAATGAGACAGACATATAGAGCTTAGAAAGTTTATGTAATTTATCCAACATCATACAGCGAGTAAAGGAAAAAGTGGAACTTAAATCTGTCTTTTGAAGGAAGTTCAGAATCCTTTAAAGAATAGATTTTTTAAATAAGAAAAATGTCATTTCATATATTAAAATGGCTCAAATCTAAGTTTCCCTTGCTGGGACAATATAGATAGATAGATAGATAGATAGATAGATAGATAGATAGATAGATAGATAGATAGAGATATCTATATATACATATATATACACATGCATATATATACATATATATCTTATACGTTAACTCCTATTTATATTATTCTAAGTATGGAAATACATACAACAAACAGAAAACTTTGCATTAAATATCATGGCAGAGATGAAGAGTTGTTTTGATTATGATATAATAGCTGCTTCTATCTTTTCAACGAGCCACATCCTAACCCTCATCCTTTTCTAAGATTAAAGGCAGTGATACCCACATATTTAGGAAAGAATATTAAAAGCTATTATAATGTCTTGAGTTTTAGCTCAAGATGAAAATTAGTACATATCATTTTATCCCATACCAATGACTCAAATCACTGTTATTTTTCTTGTGTGTTTTGTCTATAGTAGTAAATTTAGTAAAATATTTGCACGTGATATTTATACAGAACTATCTGTCTGTGATGTGATGGTATAGCATGCTTTATTCTACATGGGTTCATTCATGTGCCACCATTGTCTTTTACATGGTCCTCATAATCTATGGACCCAACTGTGAGTTGGTAATCCCTAGATATACGTCTTCCTGGGTGGATTCAGGCGATATCATGTAAATAAGCCAGACAACTAAAGACAGAAGCAAACATACACCATTTGAATGGTTTCTCACTCATAAACTGTAGGATCATGAAATCCTAGACTGAAATGCCTACCTTTCAAATAGTGCTAGAAGTAAAACCCTAACTACTGAATGAAAGCCTAGCAGTAAACCTTTACAACTTCACCTGTTCTCTGTTGCTTCAAGTTCTCTTTCCATCAGTCCAAACATACCTGATTATCAAGATTCTCCCCCCATTTCTATTAGTAAAAGATCCACCCAGAAATACAATATGATTTTAAATAATGTTAATATATTTAATTTGTGCAGCTTGCACCTCACAAAATAAAATCAGTTCATAAATTAAGAGAAAACCTGGGATAATGGTGCCAGAAGGAAAGTGGTAATAACATAGTGACATCAAATCTGTTCACTTAAAAGGCAAAGAGAGCAAGAGAAAGATATTTTCTGGCTATTAGGAAAAGGAGGTATTTTCAGCATGACAGAGATGAGCAGATATTACCTGCTATGAGAATAATGAAAGTTTCAACTGTAGTGACTTCAATCGTATGGAATTTATAGTAACTTTGTAAATAACACTAAAAATGTATTTAACAAGTGGGACTTTGTGGGCTTGAAACTAGATAATAAAAAAGCTGAGAGAAAGTGCCAAAGTAAAATTATCACAATCAGGTTGAAAACAATATATACCAAATATTTTTGTGCTCTGATTTTTTCTTTGTAAATCCTTGCTTCATTTGGTAGTACGAATAAAATACATTTTTTGTAGTACATGTACTTATCTACATTTTGATAGATAAATGTTTATACTAAAATACCAGCATTTTATTTCCCTGTGGTAGTTTTCATTGCACATTCGTTCAGTAAATTCACTCTACGAAGTTTTTTGGGGTGCCAATTGTGTGCAAGACACTTTGCCAGACATTGAAAGAGATGTGAATTTACAGAGTCCCTATTTTTTTGAAATCACATTTTCTAATAGTGAAAGTGAAACATACACTTAAAAATATTCTCAACACAAAATTGAACAAGATAAGAATCATTTTATATATTACATAGGTGTTACACAGGACAATAAAGGAAAGAATAAACTTAATTTGGTTGTTATGGAAAGCATCAAAAAGATGATTTTGAGATAACATCATAAGAAATTGCCTAAGTAGAAGCTGGGAAGAGATGGGGAGCAAAGACCTAGGGGGGAAAATAAAGAATACACAAGGCCACAGGTCATGACAGTGTGTATGGCAGAGGCACTTTGCTCATAGCCCTTGGGACTCCTACTTCAGTGGTCAGCTTCTAATCACGAGCATCTTAACCTATTTGCTTGAGGGTGTTCTCCGAAGTGACTGGATGCCACTGTTTCCTATAGGTAGGCTGGCCAAAGGAATTAATATCCCCTACGAATTTGTGGATAAATGTCCAGCTCTCTTGCCACTGAAGACTCTACCCTGCCTTTCACAGTTCTCCCAGTGAAATTAAGTTCCAGTTTCTTCTAATAGAAACAAATCTACAAGCCTTTAGTGTATTCCTTTATCAGTTTCTTTCCCTTTCCTGTCTAATTTTTCCATTCTTCTCCTGATGTTTCCTGTACTTTCCAAACAAACATGAATCCTTGCCTCAAGGCTGTTTCTGGGGTAACCTAAACCAAGACAACGTATGTATTCAAGAATGAGGAAAAGTTTTAAAAGTTGGGGGAACACAGTCCACATTAGGTGTCACAGAAGAAATGACTGGAAATATAAGGTGCATCCATTGTTTCATAAATCAGGTACTGTATCTACTATATTATTAGACAAAGTCATAATACATTAACTAAGGGTAGTACCTAGGGATAAGAGGAAAATCAAGAGGAAAAAATAAATTACTTCTTTTACTTCAAATCACACAAATGGAAACAAGATAGCTCACTGTATGTACCAACTAATGTTTTGTGTTGATGAATTCATATTGGTTGAGTGATGGAAGATGGAAGTGGAAGGGGGTTTGGCATGAGGGTACTGGAAGATGTCTTCTGGTTTCCATTGGATTGTTGGTACCTGTGTTTCATAGGGAACGAATGTGTAAAACATTTTTTTCCTTACATAATAGAGATATGCTTTACACAGTGCTTTGAACATAGCAGGTCCTCAATAAATACAGGTTTTAAAGAGCTTTTCTAAAACTGATTAATTTTTCTTCATAAGGCCAACCACAAAGTACTTTTATTTCTTGAGACCATCTTTTAACCACTGTAGTATCTCCCAACTTCCTAAAACAAAAAGGTAGTTACACATTTCCTGTTATGGTCGCTGACCTTAAACCCTTGAGCAAATGTCATCCCCCTCTGTTAGACTTGCCTGCATTGAGTTTTTACAAAAGTTTGAATGCATCTTAGTATTTGACAAATACTAACTTAACATCTGTTAGCTTATTCATATATATGCATCAACAAAATAGAGACATCTCTTGGTATCTTAGGGGGATTGATTCCAGGACCGCCAGTGAATACAAAAAATCTGTGGATGTTCAAGTCTCCGATATAAAATGATGTTGTGCAGTCAGCTTTCCATATCTACGGGCTTAACATCTGTAGATAGGGAGGACCAGCTGTACTATCAAATAACTTGTAGGTATCTTCCAAAATTATCAAAGAGGCCATGAATGATATCTCAGGCCTCAGTCCGTGAAGTGGATATTTATTTCTTCGAGTCATTTTTCTTACCTTTATTTTTAAACACTTCTGAAATTTCTATCTCAGAATTTTCAAATCTTTAGGAAGGAAATGAAAACAGTGAAAAGTATAATCTGGATTCATTTTAAACTCTCATAAGACAAATAAAATGTAAGCTTTCTCATCATAGTATTAGAAGTTTAAGGTGTTGGGATAAAGGAGTATCTAGGAAGAGTGGACTTTGTACTTTTTCAGAGATGCTCATACTGGAGGTATGAAAAGCTTGTGTCATTTGTAAAATCAAAATGTCAAGCATGATGTACAGAAAAGTCCCTGAAAGAAAGCCATGGCCACTAGGAGAAAATCAACCCAGGTGGTTGCTTCTTTCTGCTTCAGAAGTTTCCTTCTCTCCCTCCATTTCCGATTGCTCTTATAGTGAGTTAACAAGCAATTAAACGTATTTTTAAAGGCCATCTCTCTAGAGATGAATGATGCAAAAGACACTGTAGTTAGTTATGGTTCTAGGTAGTGACTTTTCATCTCAGTTATACAAAGAGAGTTGTGTTGTGTTTAACCTGCAGGAGTTATAAAAGAAAACAGATTTATATTTTGCTTTTCCTTCTGAATTTTACTTATTTTACTTTAATAAGGTACTTCAGAATTATAGAAGTAACAGAGGCAATAACAGTAGCATATTTTCTTTCATCTTTACTTTTTGTGGACATCATTACAACCAAACAGATAAACAAACAAATGAACAACAACAACAAAAAAAAACCCAACCCAATTCCTTCCTGTTTACACTTTGAAAATGAGTTCTATGACCAAAGCTACAGCTGCTGGCACCAAACAGATGTGTTCTGTCAGAGCCTGACTCTGGCGCTGTAAGTTCAACTTACCCTGAGTTAACTCTCAGGGCATAGCAGGAATAAATTGCTACATTTTATGATAATTTCTGCCAAGAAGGGAAATGATTTTGAAAGGAATTGAGGAGAAAATTCACCTTCAGGGACTGACAGGATATTGACAGCATTAGACATCAAAGTCAACCCCTATATAAGAGAAGGCATTTCTTGAACTTTAAAATGAAAGATAATTTGCCCAGGTTTAGTAAACATTCATTCCAACCTCTTTTTTAATGCCCTGAAAGCTAAAAGCTATATTTCCCATTGAGTCAGTGTTAAATTTCTTGGGTATGTTAACGGTATTATGGTTAAGTAAGGAAATGTCCTTGTTCTTAGGATATTCATGTTGAATGATTTAGAGATGAAGTGTCATGATGTCTGCAACTTACTTTCAAAGAGTTCTGCGAAATCTAACTCACAGTAACAGGTGAAGCAGTAACAGGTGAAGGTAGGCAGAAAATAAAGCATTTATTTATATGAAAGCAAGAGAGAGAGCGCAAGTGTAGCAATAGTTTAATAGTGACATAGGTGAATGGTTATCAGGTATTCAAATACTATTCTTTCAACTTTCTTGTAGCTTTCTTTCTTATTAAATAATATTTGAAAAAGTGATCATTTTCTTTAAAGTTGATAAACAAAAGCATATTTAATTTCATATCAAATTCTGCTCAGAATGTTCTCTCTTTAACTGAGAGTTTGTTAAATGTGAGTCATTTTTTTGTTTCCCACCTTTATTAGCCTTAGAAAAGAATGTCTTTCAAATCTTGGGGCTTTAATTTTTCTACCTGATATACTGCATTTCTTAAAAAAAAAAATTCCCATATGGATTTCTAAATATGTTTTATTTCTTTTATTTATTTATTTACTTACTTTCATTTCTTGTGTGATTAGTAGAACACAAGAAACCAAAAGAACACTAACCAAATAGCATAATTATTATAAAGATTAAATAAAGCCTCTCTGTTACTAAAAAACACGAGCTTCCCAGATTCTTTTGTATCCAGGTTTCTCAATGTGATTTATATTCCACCAATCAATGCTCTTGTGTAAATCTTGATCCCTAACGTCACGTGAAAAGAGGGGCAGGGGTAGAGCATCTATTTAGCTGCACACAATATAGCAGATATTATGGTTCTAGAGCTGTCTCAGCAGCTTTCCATTCTGGCAGCTTATTTTCCAGGCTATGGCAGAAGTTGTGTGTTTTGCAATCAGAAGTGGCAACAGTGGATTGAAAACTTTCTGTAGAGGGAGAAGTAAATTTTACAATTATGTCAGAGGTGAATTAGTTCTGAGCCTGGAAATTATTCCTTGAATTGAGAGCTAAATAATTTTGTAAGTTTCTATTTCTTACTGTAAAAATTCCCTTCTGATTAAACTAACTAGAGTGAATTCTGTTGTCTGCAATTTAACCTGAACAATATGCAAGGCCTCTGCTTTAGCCATATAGGAGCCATATAGGAGCTACTGCTCATATCTAAATGCCATATAGGGGCATATTAGATAGGTGCTATCCTATCGAAACCCTTGCAAATTCATTTTAAATGTATAGTCTCTGGTCTCTTTCTCAGTCTTTCTGCTCTGTCGTCTAAAAGAATTACTCAAATTTTATTTAATTAAATATCAATTATTTCAAATTATATTATCTTCTTCACTTTTAAATGGTTACATTTCTCCTCACTCATTAATATTAACTTACCAACTGGCTTGCTTTGGCCCGTGGAATGTGATCAGAACATATGCTATGCCTGAGTTGATGCTTTGTGAATCATTGCCTTCTTCCGCCATTTTTCTTTCCTTACCCCAACAAAGATCATTTGCCTCACATAAGGCCTGCTCCCTTAGGTTGGAACCCAGAATTAAGAAGGTATAGAGTATAGAACCATAGCCAACCCAAAGATGACAGGTAATGTGGGTATGATATAAATATTTGTTTTTAAAAACCATTTTGGATTTGTTTAGTGGAAGCTGCACTACTGTAGTTACAGTATTTGAATGTATTCCTTAGTTCTTTCTCTGTTCTGTAATTTCTAAACTTTCTCTAAACACAATTTAAATTAGAATTTATTATCAATCTTATTCATAGATCTTTTTGGAAGGGGTTCAATGAGGGCATAATCAAGGTTTTCTGTTTTGAACGAATGCTATGTACAGGGAAAATGAACTCTCCACTCCTTTACAATTAGCCTTATTCTAATAAACATATTTGTCAATTGTTTTCATTTACCTTTTATTCATCTTTATGCAGCTTATAGCCCAGTACTTGACAGAAAATAGATGTTTAATGAATATATTCAGTGCATGAATGAGTGAATAAATTAATTTTTCTCAAGATGTGTGGGAACTGGTTGGATGACAGGATTTTTAAGGCTTTAAAGGTGATCCATTTCTCCCAAACTAATCTTTTTGTAAAAGTTTTTATGCTGATCCTAAATTATGAAAGAAAACAGAGCTGTCATTGAAATGGAGAATTTAAAAGCAGGAAACATTCTTCTTACAGTTGTTTTAATTCCCTAATTATGGTTTCAATATCTTCTAGCCGCTCTCTAAGAATAAATATACAGAAGGTTGTGGCTAGTGATAGGACCTCTTTTGCTTTCTTCTCACCTTCTATCTCCCTACCTTTCCAGGAAGACAATATGCCATTAAAAATATCAAGTTGGCACCCAAAATGTCAATCCTGTAATTTATTTTAGTTCCAGAAGTATCAAAGAGAGGCACTGAGTATTAAAAATCAATACGGTATAGATCCACCTCCCCACCCCCTACCCCATTGCTATGAACCTCCTCTAAAGTGTCCAAAGGAATGTGGTCTCATCTATCTCTTTTGAATCACCAAATTCCTTTGCCTCTGAGATTCTTTGGTATCCAGGTTATACTGGTTGATTTATTTTACTAGGTTGATTCATTTTCTTTTAATCATCTTTTTTTTTAATGGGCCTTTCTTATCTACCAAATCAAAACCTAATTAAAAGGCATTTTAACAATGCCTTTAAAAACAGTAGGATATTTGTTGAGTGAAAGTATGAATCCTCAATGCGCATGTAAATTATCAGGGTGAAATATGCTCCTGGGACTTAAGACTAAATAATTCAGTTTTGTTTGGACAATGTTAAGATCAGGCTGCATGAATAGGGGATCATCCTAGAAAATTAGATGAATCTTCAAGACTATTTTGTTATTACATGTTTACATTAGCCAATCATATTTATCAAATCTCTATGGAAGTATTTTTCTGATATTCTTTCCCATTGTCCTAAACCATCAAAATACCCTGACTTCTACTATTCTAACATTTTAATATCCTTGCTCTGCAAAGCGCGTTTCATACCCAGAAGAGGTAGGGCAATCCTTTGTTTTTCCACCAGTCTCAACTTACATTTCAGAAAACACAGGTACAAAGCAAAGAATAAACTATTTAATTCTTTCTCTGAATTTTCGTGATCATAAATATTAAAAACTCGAGTAAAATATATCATGAAAACCAAGCTTAATGACAAATATAAACAGATTCCCATTTCTTAATACACGAAAGAAAAACACAGATTTAAAGTATGGTATAAAATGCCCCCAAAAAATATCAGGGGAAAACAATTCCAAACTTAAAATAGTAGTTTTATTATAATTATTAGTGAGAAAAATTGCATTAGCATCAATAACACAGCTGTTGACATCTCATAACACATAACAAGCTGTATTGTTGCAAAGCAGCCAGAATGAGTGGGAGCATAATAAGTGCTAACCCTGATAATAAATTAACACCGTGTTTTGAATACGCACAAGAAAATTGACCAACACAAGCAAAAAATTTTCCACTTTCCCCCATGGAATTTTTTTCTGGCAGTAAAATAAATGAAATCATCACTTGACTCTCCTCACCTGGCACTAGGATCAGCTCTAGGTAAAATGTTGCTATCTGAAAGCCTCTGGTTCACTGCAATTTGCAACGGCACGTGCATCAACCTGGAGCTTGTTAGAAATACAGAATCTCAGGCACCATCCAGAACTGCTGAGTCTGAATCTGCATTTTCACAAGGTCCTCCAGGAGACTGGTTTGCACATTAAAGTTTGACGAGCCCTGCTCTAGTTCATCTCACTTGTTGCTTTCTCTTTTTGATCCACTTCCCTACAGGGTGTTCTTGCCTGGATAAATCATTTTTTGTACAGGGCAAGTAGACAAGTGGCTATTTCACAGGCAGAACAATATGTTCATAACCTACGCTTGCTGTTTCTTTCTTCTTCTAACATTGTACCCATCAATGCCTTCCCTGAGTCATCAAGCATGCTGGCCTGATTCAGGGCAAACCAAAAGATTTTCATCTCTCTGTGAACGTTTCATCCTTTATTCACTAGAGCACAGAGAAAGAGAAGTCAATGTTGGCTGCTGCTTCTCTTCCTTGCCAACTTCCCTCTCCCCTGCTGCTTTCAGAAATAAGGGCAATTAACACCAGGGTGAGTTCAAAGAAAGCCCACTAGTATTTTCATCCATTTGCAAAATTACCAAAGAACCTTCCATGTTGAACAGTAACAGTAGTAGCTTTAAGCAAGCACACTGCTATCTAGAGGTCTGAACCATC
Source organism: Mandrillus leucophaeus (assembly GCF_000951045.1). Classification (NCBI taxonomy): domain Eukaryota; kingdom Metazoa; phylum Chordata; class Mammalia; order Primates; family Cercopithecidae; genus Mandrillus; species Mandrillus leucophaeus. The sequence goes on along the minus strand of NW_012105686.1, from coordinate 237,716 downwards.
CAAATGTAGAAATTATTGAATTTCCAGAGCAACGGACAATCTACAACTTGCGGTTATTTATATGTAAGGAGAACACATTTCCTATATTGTGCTTGACAAATTCAAGTGTATATAAAATAATATAGAGCTAACTAGCTATGACTTGTTTTAATACTTCTGTAAGATTCTTTCTTTCTCTAAAGGAAATGTACATGTTTCTGGTATGAAGCATGAGCTCATACATAGCAATCCTCCCGCAAATAACAGTTATCAACCCTGGAAAAATCCAAAAAATAACTAATAGAAGGATTGGGAGGACCTGGAGTGACCTAGAGGGCACTGGGACTAAAAGCAACAATATTCTTGAGGGGAGTTGAAATTCAGAGCAAGGGCCCTGTATGGAATGCGTTTTTTTGTTTTTTTGTTTTCTTTTGTATTTTTACAACTTTGCCCTGTGGACAGCCACAGCTGCAGTGGTGGCTACAACTTTGGTTACAAAAAACTAATCTTTTTACCCAGAGGAATCAGAGAAAATGGCTCTGGGCAAGCAGGACCAGAGGGTGATGTGGGAACTCCAGAATGGAGACAGGCAGAGAAGAAAATGACTTGCCGACCCTGGAATCAGCTTGCACAGGAAAGAGAGAAAGCAGCTGGGACTGAAGCTTACATAACTGAATTTAGAACCAAGCCACTGCCCACAATAGGTGTGATGATGGCAATTTAGATGACTAAGACACAATCACTGATTACATGGAGCTGAGAGTACAAAGTACAGATTACCAGTGGAGGCATTTTGAATATCTGTTGTCACATTTTTGGTTGCTATAATAATTATAGGATGCCATTAGCTTTTTTTTTTTTTTTTTTTTTTTTTTTGAGACAGAGCCTTGCTCTGTCGCCCAGGTTGGAGTGCAGTGGTGTGATCTTGGCTCACTGCAACCTCTGTCTCCCAGGCTCAAGGGATTCTCGTGCCTCAGCCTCCCAAGTAGCTGGGGCTACTGGCATGTGCCACTGCACCTGGCTAATATTTTTTCTTTCTGTATTTTTAGTAGAGATGGGGTTTCACCATGTTGGCCAGGCTGGCCTCAAACTTTTGGCCTCAGGTGATCCACTTGTCTTGGCCTCACAAAGTGCTAGGATTACAGGCATGAGCCACTGCACCTAGCCTTAGGATGCCATTAGCATTTAATGGGCAGAAGCTCAGGATGTCAGACATTTTGCAGAATGCTTCCACACATGAAGAATGTCCCATGTCACACATGACTTACCAGTCTCTTACCAAATATTCATGTGGTGCAAACCGTTTTTTAATGTTATCTGAGCCCAGAAATTAACCAATGAACACAAAGAACTTTCATGTAGTTTTAATTTAGAGCAAATTCTCCAAGAATACAACTACCATGAAAGTAAAGAAATAATTCTATTTTCATCTGATTTCCTTTTTAGAACTTACCAAGAGTTCTGCGTGATTTTATAAACAAATGTCATAAACAGTAAGCCTGTTTTACAATGTAAAACATGCTTGTATTATAGGTTTGCATACACAGCTGTCACATACTTAATGATTCTATTTATAGGAGCCAATGTTTGAATATCCTAGCTGTCCTGACATGTAATTATGTCCATATAGTTACACACAGAATAAATATCATTTATTATTGATTCCTTTCCTTGTATTTCTTTATATATTATAGGTAGCACATTTTCAAATTATGAATGTAGATGAACTTAATTTCAGTATAGGGAGGGGGCATTAAAAGACAGATAGTTGGAACTGATCCTTTAATCTAGTGGGAAGGCAGGTACACAGATGATTACAAAAGCCTGAAACACTTGCTATAATAGAGGTGCACAGTGTGGAGAAGGTGTTTTCATTTTCTATTGCTGCCATAACAAACTACTGCTAACTTAGTGGCTTAAAACAACAGAAATGTGGCTGGGACTGGTGGCTCACACCTGTAATCCCTCCAACTGGGAGGCCGAGGTGGCAGGAAGGCTTGAGCCCAGGAATTCAAGACCAGCCTGGACAATAGCCAGGCATTATGGTGCACGCCTGTAGTTCCGGCTACTCAGGAGGCTGAGGTGGAGGATCACTTGAGCTGGGTGATCAAAACTGCAGTGAACTGTGATCGCGCCACTGCACTCCAGCCTGGGCAACAGAGTGAGATCCTGTCTCAAAAAAAAAAAAAAAGGAAAAGAAAAAACAATAGAAATTTCTTCTTCTCTGGAGGCCAGAGTCTGAAATGGGTTTCACTGGCCCAAAATCAAAATGTTGGTGAGCCCACACTTCCTCTGGAGTCTCTAGAGGAGAAGTCACTTCCTCGCCTTTTCCAGCTTCTAGCAACTGCCTGTATTTCTTGGCTTGTGACTGCTTCCTCCATCTTCAAAGTACATCACTCCAGTGTTTGCTTCTGTCATTACATACATAGCCTTTTCCTCTAAAGTCACATCTCCCTCTGCTTCTCTTTTACAAGGCACTTGTGATTACATTTAATGCCACTTGGATAACTTAGAAGAATTGTCTCATTTTAAGAAGCTTAATTTAATCACATCAGCAAAGTCATTTCTGTCACATAAGGTAAGCTTTGCAGGTTCCAGGGATCAGGACTTGGACAACTTGGGGGCACTAGTTAGCCTCCCATGGAGGGCTACATAAGAAGGTCTGCCTCAGTCAACCTGCATAGTTAAGGCAAGCCTCACACGGGAGATAGTTTCAGTAAAAGGGCTAACAAGCATTTATGTTGTAAATAATTAATAATGACAACATAGCAGAGGACAGATTGCGTAGAGTTTAGAAAGGTTTTTCCAGACTGAGGAAAGCTGAGGGAAACACCATGAGTCATGAGAAAGAATATTAGGTTTGTCCGGGCATGGTGGCTCATGCCTGTAATCCCAGCACTTTGGGAGGCCAAGGCAGGCAGTTCACCCGAGGTCAGGAGTTCAAGACCAGCCTGACCAACATGGTGAAACCCCATCTCTACTAAAAATACAAAAAATTAGCCAGGCATGGTGGCGGGTGCCTGCAATCCTAGCTACTCAGGAAGCTAAGGCACGAGGATTGCTTGAACCTGGGAGGTGGAAGTTGCAGTGAGCCGTGATCATGTCACTATACTGCAGCCTAGCTGGGAAAAAAAAGTGAAACTCCATCTTAAAAACAACAACAAAAAAAAAAAACCCAGGTTTGAAGGAAGAGTAGGAGCTTAGCGTTACTGCAACTTAAGACATAGCGGACAGTGGAATGAATCACGTGCAACCCTGTTTGGGATACAATACAAAAGGTAATCTATTATTTTCCTGCAGAAAATGGTGAATTATTAAGGAATTCTAAGCAGGGCAGGAATAAAATCATATTAGAAAGAGCACTTGGATGGGAGTGGAGCGAATTGAAGTGTCACTAAAACTGGAGGCTGCTAAGTAAACTGGACAGTAACGCAGGTTGGAGGTAATGAGGAGCTGAAGAATATCCTCTAAGAATGTTTGTTTTTTTCTATTTCTATTTTCAAATAATCATCTTGTTTACCACCCTGTGTCTTTTAATGACAACCACTAAATTGCACAGCTTTATTTTTTAAAACTATCTCAGAATTTTAATATGCTAAGGGTCACATACCAGGACACACCATCTCTGAAGACAGTCATAGAGCAGGAACGGGCCACCTCTCAGAAACCTCTGGGAAAACACAAATAAATCTCGAAAAGATCCACATTGCTGAACCTTTGACCTACTTGACGGGAATCACCTTTAAGAAACTTTAATTTCAATCCCAAAAGCCCCAAAGAAGGGCTGTTTGCCACATCATTGTATTTTTTAGTGTTGCACTATTTTGCCTCTCAGAAAATTTTTCAAAAGAAAAGAGAATTTTTATTATAGTGTTTCCATTAACATCATCCCAAAATTAAAATGTGCTTCCATTTGAAAAATTCTCCAGAGGCTTCTCTTTTTATTCGCTTTGTGACAAAGTTAAGATTAAAAGTCAGAAAACTTGTCCTTGGAAGAAAAAATGTTCATTTATTCAATATGATATTAAAAAGCATGCTTCTGAGTCTAAAGCACAGGTCAGCTCTCAGAGCCCCTTTTTGCATCTGTAAAGTTGGAAGAGGAGAAATGTCTTACATTCTTTCCAATTGATCTAGAATTCTACCAGTAGGCAGTAGTGATCATAATTTAACATTCTCAGATGTTTTTCATATCACTGGAATGTAAATAAATATAAACAGATATTATAAGCCTCACTAAACCCCTTCCCTTCTTTCCCTTTTCTTCTCTCACTGTATAACCTTCCCCTCTAATTTATTTTTAATCTAACCTATTAAATAAGATTTACAGAAGAGGGAATTTAGGATAAGCAATGTTCACAACATCTTTTGATAATGTAAATTCTGCCATTGTTCAGATATTCATCTCACCTAGTTCAATGAAAGGAAGGCAAGGAGGCAGCCACGGTGTCATAGGTCAGGGGTTCTCAAAGGGTAGTTCCTGCGACAACAGGAATATGGCCTGGGAAGTTTATAGACATACAAATTCTTGGGTTCACCCCAGATTTACCGGAGCAGAAATTATGAGGGTGGGATCCATCTGATTTTTTGTTTGTTTGTTTTTGAGACAGAGTCTCACTTTGTTGCCCAGGCTGGAGTGCAGTGGCGTGATCTTGGCTCACTGCAAGCTCTGTCTCCTAGGTTCACGCCATTCTCCTGCCTCAGCCTCCTGAGTAGCTGGGACTACAGGTGCCTGCCACCATGCCCAGTTAATTTTTTGTATTTTTAGTAGAGACGAGGTTTCACCGTGTTAGCCAGGATGGTCTCGATCTCCTGACCTCATGATATGCCTGCCTCGGCCTCCCAAAGTGCTGGGGTTACAGGCGTGACCATCTGTGTTTTAAATAGCCTTCCAGATGATATTGATACACCTTAAAGTTTCATAAGCAGTGCCATAGACACCCCAAGAAGCCTCAGATTACTATCTGCAAAAAGGGGATAATAATAGTAATGATAACTGCACAGGACTATTGTCATGCTTACAATGATAAAATTCTAGAAAGCACCTAATAAAGGTAATACAGGTACTAAATACATTTTCATTCTGACCATAATAATTGCGCATCTGCTGAGTGTAAGGCACAACATTAGGTGCCGCAAAGGACAACATTAATCAGACTTTTCCTTCAAAGAATCTTTAGTCTGGGCTGAGGTTGAGGGAGTAAGCAATTTGCTGAACTATATCGGAAATTACGAAATAAATGTTCTGTTAGGGCGCTCCAGAGGGACCAAACTGTGGCATGGCTCGGTTCAAGTCCAAAAGCCTCAGAACCAGGGAACCTGATGGTATAATTCTTAGCCTAAGACCTAGGGCCTGAGGACTGAGGTGGCCACTAGTATTAGATCCTGGAGTCCAAAAGTCAAAGAGCCTGGAGTTATGATGTACAAGAGGAGGAGAAGCAGAAGGTCCCAGCTCAAAGAGAGAGAGGAAGAGAAAAATGCTTTCCCCTCCTTTTTTGTTGTATCCAGGCCCCCAACTAATTGGATAGTGCCTATCCAACTGAGGGTGGATCTTTTTCATTAAGTTCATTGACTCGCATGCCTGTCTCCTCTGGAAACACCCTCACAGATCCACCCAGAAGTAATGTTTTGCCAGTTCTCTAAGTATTCCTCAATCCAATCAAGTGGACATCTAAAAATTAACCATCACATGCCCTGATGAAGGGGAAGATAAAGATCTGGCAGGGGAGAAATCAAGGCTGCATCTGGTGGAGGCATTATCTGTTGGGTAGAGGAAGGCTTTGAAAGGTGGGTAGGATTTGAACCCATGAAGATGGAAAATAGGGCCTCTTAGACTTCGGATATGGATTGTGCAAAGTTATGGAGGTTGAAGAATACAGAACACATATGGAGAATAATTTAGTTAATTAAAATGTAAGAAGCACACTTTGGAGAAGTGGAAAATGAAGGTGCAAAGTTAGATTAACAACAGGTTATGCAAGGTACCAGGTTTAGGATTTTCGCCTTTGTTATTAACAGGAATTCATTAAAAATTTTTTTGGATAAGACAGTGACATGTATCAGAGAGTTTCCTATGGCTTTAAAGTTGGGCATGGTGGCTCACACTTATAATCCCAGCACTTTGGGAGGCCAAGATGAGAGGATTGCTTGAGGCCAGGAGTTTGAGACCAGCCTGAGCAGCATAGTGAAACCCCGTGTCTGAAAAAAAAATAAAATTGCCGAGCATGGCGGTGTGTCGTGCCTATAGTCTCAGCTACTCGGGACTATAGAGAAATAGGAGGCTTGGGTTTTTTTGCACCTCATAGACCCAGTAACTTTTGCAGTCCATATTTTCTGGGAGGTGGTTACCCAGAAATGACATCTTGACAGTCTATTTCTTTGGCTCTCTGGACAGGTCACTTTGGTAAAGCAGTTACAGAATACTGGTAATATTTGATCCAAATAACCATAGATATTATTGTCATATTGTCAATTAATAAAAGTTTTGCACAAGTTCCACCTTGTAATATTTAAGGTTGGTGTTTTTCCCCCAATGAACATAGTGAGATTTTAGTCAAGGTGTCTCACGAGTTCTGACGCTGAATAGCGAGTTCCGGAAGCACAAAGAGGGTTGAGTGTGAAAAGTTAACCTCAACATAGGGGGAGAAGTTCCCCTCTCTGAACTATTTTTTCTTTAAAGTCACTGTTTACTCAGGGAAACAGACAGGAAATACTCAGTACTAAACTCGCTTCTCTCAATAGTTTTCAGTGAGAGAAAACAAAGCCTAAGGAATTATAAAGTGAAGGGGTTCAGTCATTAGGCATTTTAAGGTGTTCATTGAGGTGTGATTTACCACCAAAATGTAAGGAGTCAAGCTGGGACAAACAAATTAAGAGGCAGTGGTAGGAAAGGCCTTAGTTGTAGGCAAGCAGCTTCTTCATTCTGCCTCCATCACTGACTGGGTGAAAATAACTATATTTGAGTCAGAGGAAATATTTTGCTCTTGACATTTTGAAACAATTTGCTGGTAGTTTCTTTTAATACCCCCATCCCCACCTTTTTCATGTCGTCTGGCCTTACTTATTGGGCTTTTATGGTCATGAATGAACCAAATGATATGTTTATTACCTCTATTTTATCTGTAGTTTTTGCCACACTGTCTCCTTCTGTTAATAGCTTTTGAATCTTAAGACATTCATCTATATTACTCAGAATCAAATTTGAAACTTTTATTAACATTGAATGTATTGTCTCCAATTAAATCTACAATGGGTATATAGCACGAATGAGAAACAAAATTTTGTTATTTTAAGTCACTGATATATAGGGATTTACTTGTTTATGTATTAAGTCTTTTCTAATTGATAGAGTATATTATTTCAACAGTTTAATGAAGATGGTTGTGCTCTAAGGAAAATCCAGAGAAAACTAAAAGTAGAGAGTATAAGAGATTCTTAAAGAGCTTTAGTTTAGAACGATTCTTACTTTGCATCAGTTTCTCTAGAATTATCATCTAATCAGTTGTTTTCGTATTTAATTATGCATTGGGATTACAAAGAAATATTTTTAAAAATTCAGATTCCCGACTGCAATTGCAGGTTTTGTGATTCAGGAGGTTTGAAATGGACCACAGAAGTGTTTACTTCAGCACATCTCCATACCTAGGATCCTAATGACAGTGACCCATGGGCCATGCTTAAGAAATACAAACTTTAGTTTTTTGGTAATCATAAATTATTTAAGTTTATTTTATAAAGGGTTACCCTACAGGAGATCTGGATGCATCGTGGCTGATGGGACACATCTTTTGGTTCCCATAATGATATATTTTTCACTCTTTTAAGACAAAGACATTTATAACACACTTATGTGATGTCTGCCACCCAATATGGCAGTCTCTGATGTTTATATGTGACCCAGACTGGCTTCAGTGATAACAGAAGTGAGATCCAGCAAATGCAATAATGCTCTCTACAGCCACTTAGCATGACTATTAAAGGAGAAGTAAAGAAGAACCCCTTAACCAACTGAAGTGACAGCAGAGTGAGCTTCAGATCATCAGAGTATAATTGCATAAACTGAAATTGAGCCAGTAAGTGAAAGTCAACAGTGAAGGAAGAAACAAAACACAGGCAGAAAGGAAGTGTTTGCATGGAATATGTAACTGATTCTTTTTGTATTTGCACTAAAAACATTCCTTTATCTTCGTCCCAAACAGACTATAACTCAGTACTCACTGGGAGGAACGTTATCAGGTGCCAAAAGCCTTTTAAAACAGAGAACTCTGCCCGTGGAGTCACATATTCTATTTTTACCTATGCAAGGTAAGACACCCAAATCACACTTCAGAAGACGTGTGTTTTAGAGAATGTTTTCTGATTTTGCAAAATCTTTTGTTTTGCTGGGGTGAAACAGTCTAATTCTTTAGAACTACTTTAGAGACAATGACACCAACCACATGTGTTCCTTTATGTCCCTGGCACAGATGTGTTCTGTGTAAAGGACTTTCCCTTTCTTTGTGAGGGGGAGTTTCTGCGTTGACTTAGAGGTGCTGACGACTCTGATTATCATCTTCCGTGGGTGTGAGAGTGGTCTAACAAAGCAGAAGTGGAACCTTGAAAGAATAGGGATAAAGTTGGACCACAATTTTATACCTGAAAACATCTAATTAAAGCGAGCAGTTCTTTTGATGGCACACCAAATTAAAATGATTCTGAAAGTCTTTAAATATCACTACAGAACCTTCTCTTGTGGCTTAAAGACTAGCCAAAGTGTGCTAGTCTGCTTTATCTCAGTGAAGATTTTTTGCCTTGGGAAGTATTTGCCTATTGGTTTATTTCTGAATCTTTACACTTAGATTACGAACTCATTGAGGACAGTAGTTTCATGCTCCCTTTTGTGTTCTATTCTATATTGTGTTAAGACTGTTTTGATTGAAAGACATTGAAACTCATTTGAGATAATAAAAACAATTATTTGAAGAACTCTAATTGAACCTGTAATCCCAGCTACTCCTCGGGGGGACTTGTGCCAGCAAGTTCAAGGCTGCAGTGAGCTACGACTGCACCAATACACTCCAGCCTAGGTGACACAGTGATAATCTGTCTCTTAAACACACACACACACACACACACACACACACCCCCCAATAAAGAAAGGAGGACAAAAAGAAAATTAAGAAAGGAAAGAAAAAACTAATTGATGAGGAAAATAAAATAATGGCTCACACAAGGATATACATTAAGGCTGCTTTTAAGGGCAGGAAGTAAGGTGCAGCTGGGCCTCAAGAGGGATTAGAATTGAATGTCAAGAATTGAAATCACTCTTTCCATATTTCTGTAACCCCATTTCCTCTCTTTATCACTCTCTAAGGATCAGCTTCATTTTCCCTTTCTTCACAGCATCGTATTGATTGTTCATGTTGCATACACTAGCTTGCCCCAATTCAACAAGACCTTCTAGATTCAATATTAATTACTGATCAGTTACTTCAAATTGCTAAGAGAGCCAGACTGATTTGTCCCATGCCTTTCTGTTTGTGCAGAGTCCTATCATTAGTTTGTATGTGGTTGCTCCCTTCAGGTCTATTGTAATGGCACAGTACATTGCTCATTAGCAAATTGGCAAAGGTTGTGTGACTGATCAGACTGTCTCATAAAGAGGCATAGATAACGTGGGACACTCAAAAATGTCTAGTACTTATCTTCAATACCTATGGGACAAAAAAAGTATGTGTTGCATAAATGAACAAATAAAGGTGACAGACATTGTAGGTACCATGCCAAACAACAATTTTCCCTTCTCTCTCTCTAAAAGAATCTGGATTTGGTTCAGATATTGGGCGGAGTCAGCTCAGGGTAAAAGGACCCAGTCCAATGGGTGCTGGAGATAATTCATTCTGGCTTGCAGGAGCCTATTGTGCATCACTCTTCCCAACTCTGCTTCAGTGAAGCCACATTGGTAGCCTGAAATCAGCCAGGATGGAAGTGTTTGCACTACAGAAATCAGCCAATACTATGATCAAAGAGTGTTCTTTTTTCCCCCTTTAGAGAACAGATTATTGCACATTTACCACATACCACTGGCCCACTCCTAAGTTCATGATTACTCTATGCCAATAACAGCAATCCCAAGTCTCCTTTGTCAGGAATTGGATAAGGAGTGGACCACTGGCTCAGTTCTACCACTGGGACCTGGGGCTTTCTGGAATTTTCTTCCCAAATAAAAAGGGAGGCACCTAAATTTCTTATCTTGGAATATTGTCTATTAAGAGTGTGATACTTGTAGTCAGTTTTCAGTCAGGAGGGGCAAGCTTAAAAATAAAAACTAACAGGCTTGAAACGAATGAAAGAAAATATCAAAGAAACCTAGTTCCTTGACAACACCATTGAATTATTGCACCAAACACGGAGCTTCCCTGCCCCGGGTTATCTTGTTATGAGTCAACAAATGACCATCTCTTAAGGCACTTTTAGGAGAATAATATGTAACTTGCAGCCAAAAGATTCTGATACAAGAGATGGATAAATTGATGGATGAATGGATGGATGAAGGGACAAATGGATGAATGAATGAATGAATGAATAAATGAGGTCATTTATTTAGGTGTGTACTGGGCAAAGAATCCCTGAGACAACTACATGTATGCAACACAGATTTCTCTGTTGTATTTTTAGTATTGTCAAATATTACAAGCTTTCCTCATTCTTTTAAATCCTGGATGAACAGAGACCTTCCTACTAAAGCATGCACATTGCTCTTTTATATGGCTATATACATTTAGGAACATTATCAATGAAGAACATGTTGTTTTCTGTCAATACGCACTAGAAAATACTCTAACTTATTTATTTATTTATTTATTTATTTATTTATTTATTTATTTATTTGAGACAGAGTCTCGCTCTGTCACCCAGGCTGGAGTGCAGTGGCGTGATCTTGACTCACTGCAACCTCCACCTTCCAGGTTCAAGTGATTCTCCTGCCTCAGCCTCCCAAGTAGCTGGGACTACAGGTGCACACCACCATGCCCAGCTAATTTTTATATTTTTAGTAGAAACAGGGTTTCACCATGTTGGCCGGGCTGATCTCAAACTCCTGACCTTGTTGAGAGACAGGACTAGCTGGATTTCCTAGTCCGACTAAGAATCCCTAAGCCTAGCTGGGAAGGTGACCATATCCACCTTTAAACATGGGGCTTGCAACTTAGCTCACACCTGACCAATCAGGTAGTAAAGAGAGCTCACTAAAATGCTAATTAGGCAAAAACAGGAGATAAAGAAATAGCCAATCATCTATTGACTGAGAGCACAGCAGGAGGGACAATGATCAGGATATAAGCCCAGGCATTTGAGCCAGCAATGGCTACCCTCTTTGGATCCCCTCCCTTTGTATGGGAGCTCTGTTTCCACTCTTTCACTCTATTAAATCTTGCAATTGCACTCTTCTGGTCCATGTTTGTTACGGCTCAAACTGAGCTTTCGCCCACTGTCCACCACTGCTGTTTGCCACGGTCGCACACCTGCTGCTGACTTCCATCCATCTGGATCCAGCAGGGTGTCCCCTGTGCTCCTGATCCAGTGAGGTGCCCATTGCCACTCCTGATCAGGCTAAAAGCTGGCCATTGTTGTTGCATGGCTAAGGGCCTTGGTTCGTCCTAATCGGGCTGAACACTAATCACTGGGTACCACGGTTCTCTTCTGTGACCTACTCCTTCTAATAGAGCTATCATACTCACTGCATGGCCCAAGATTCTATTCCTTGGAATCTGTGAGGCCAAGAACCCCAGGTCAGAGAATACAAGGCTTGCCATCATCTTGGAAGTCACCTGCCGCCATTTTGGAAGCAGTCTGCCACCATTTTGGAAACAGCCCGCCACCATCTTGGGAGCTCTGGGAGCAAGGACCCCATGGCAACATTGTGATCCGCCTGCCTCAGTCTCCCAAAGTGCCGGGATTACAGGTGTGGGCCACCACGCCTGGCCTATTCTTTTAAATAAAAAGATATAAAATGTATGAGATCATTAATTTTCTATATTAGCAATTTAAACTCTATGGGACAATTTATGTATGTGTGTGCATGTATGTGCATGCGTGTTTGTTAAGGATGACAATGTTATTTCATTTTATATTCATTACACAATTTCATGTTATTGTAATGGTCAAGATAGAAATAAACATTACATGCATCGAGGATGCGTCATAGCATAATTTTTATTTTGACTTTTTTCTTCCTTTATTTTGAGTCTAAGAGATGGGCTCAGGCAGCACATCTTTGCTACTGGGAAGAGAGTTCACCTGCAAGGAATCATTGTTTTCATCCTATATTCTGTCAATAAATCCAACTTCTCTCTAGAAACGCTATTGAGTTGTGATTCCAGAGAAGAGGAAAGGTATTCCAATATATACTTGACCATGAATGTTACCTAAGAGGTGTCTAATGAAAGAAAATACATCAAAGCTGGCCACTTTATTCTTCTAGAAAACAAAACCGAAAAAAAGTCAGGTAGCTGAGGTGAAAGCCTCTTTTACCAAGAGCCATTTTTTTTCAGTCCCCTATTACCCTTCTGATGACTAGCTATATGCATAACAATAGCAAAAATGTTGTTCTGGATGTTACTTCTTTCAGTTTCTATTAATGTTGTAATAGTGCCTGCTTCCATTATACATTTCCTTGTGTATTTCAATCAAAATGTCACTTAGCTGCTGTTCCTAGAGTGCACTTAATATTTTCATTAAAACCAATAAAACCAAGAAATGACAAGGGTGCAGGTGGGTGCAAGCAATTAAACTCCTCCTCTATGTATTGTGAAATAGCAGTTGGGGAAAGAAAGAAGCCCCATTGAACACCTGTCCCTTCTCCTGTGAATGGCAGCAAGCAGAAATCCACTTAGCTAGCTATTGTCTGCTTATTTTCCTGACAGATCATGTGAAGAAGCAGGCAGTTATGGGGCCAGTAATTCAGAATTAATTTTCCCTTCACTAAAGTGCTGTGGACACTGAGTGCAGTAATGGTGCCCGATCAGGATTCAGGGGAGTAAACAAGACAATTTGAGATGATGGGCAGGAGATAAAAGCCCTGTAAGGGGCTGTTCCTCTTTCCAGTCTTATCTGTGGTTTTTGCTGGCAACTTTTATTATTATTATTTTTTAAAATCTGCCTCAATGAAAGTCTGAAGAGTTAACCATTAAACCATTTGTCTGGTGTGTTTGTGTGTGTGTGTGTTGAAAGATAAGACAAAAGAAAGAAAACTCTAAGTATTGCTCTCCATCTTTTCCCACCTTATTAAAAATGTTAGTGGCTGCAAAAGACAGCTGTTAAGCCACACATTGAGATTGTTTACGGAGCTTCCTCCTGTGAGCGTCTACCTCAATTGAGAAAACTACCACATTTCCTCTAATGAACTGAGACCTTTTGCTAACCCACTATTATTGCTTATTTCATTCTGATAGGAAACACCCACCCCTACCATGCAAAACAAAAATTTGTTCTCACCAGACGGAATTAAAATTTTCTCTTGCTCGTATTCTTTCTGCCTCTTTTCTGTTCCCTCCCTCCGTCTTCTCCATTCTCCCTCACTCTCTCTCCTCGTTTTTCTAACTCCCTGTTTCTGAATAGTAGCCACTCAAGTCATTTCACAGACCAGCTGAAAGAAGCCTCTCTGGGGATTAGCTAACAAGGAGGATTAGATACAACTGTTCTCTGGCCAGGTGTCAAGACCCTGTTGGCAGAGGAACGGCAGACAGATCTTGTGAATTATCTCTCAGTCACTGACGCAAACCACTCAGAATAAATCAGGATTGAAGATTGATTTCTATGAAATTGCTTTATTACTCAGGTAAAATTTATTGATCTGTTATAGAAAGAAAAAAAAAAAACATAATCGAAAGAGGATAGTTCATGCCTAAATAGCAAACATAAAACCTCCCATAAATCCTTCCATTTCAGATATTTAGTGCAGAATATGTTCTTGAGGAAGTTCATCTTTGTGTAGATTATCTTGTCTGGGAGGGAACTTACAGAACCCAGGCATCTTAAAACCCATGAGTGAGTTATTAAAATACACACTGATAAGTATGGTGACCCTAATTTCCAAGCCCTAAATCAGGACACATAGTTACAAAACAGTTTTTTTCCCCTTCTCTTCTTAAAAAAATTATTCTGGCAATAGTTTCCCCCATGAAAACATTAAATCAGAATAAAATCACTTAAAGTTATGTCTACCCAGAATATCTGAGTTGTAGACTTTCTACTCATAGGGGCCACTCCACTCATCTCACAAACTTCTCAACACTATTTTTTCATACTCACTCATTTCATAAGCATCTCATTCATTCATTCATTCATCCCCTCAACCTACAATACATGACTACTCAATACACGGACCTATGTTGCTACACTCCCACTTTTATACCCTACAAATCCCCAAATATTTTTAAAAGTTAATTCTGTATATGAATACAGCAGAGGAAAGTTGATGAGTTCTGCACCTGTGCATATCATAAATTCTTCTTCTTGTAACCACCCAGTGGGTTCTTCTTGCCCACTACCCAGATAGGGCCAATTTATCAGGGCAGGGGAATTGCAATAGAGAAAGACTTTTACATATGTAGAGCCAGCTAAATGTGAGACTGGAGTATTATTATTACTCAAACCAGTCTCTCTGAAAATTCAAAAATTTGAGGGCTAGGGTTTTTCAAAGATAGTCTGGGAGAAGAGGAGGGCATGGCTAGGCAATGGGTGCTTGCTGCTGATCGGCTGGTTGTGCATTCACAGGGGTGTGGGAAATGATCCTCAAGCATACTGAGTCACTTCTGGGTGGGGCCACAGGAGCAGTCTGTAGGTGGAACCATCGGTTGTCAGACATGCAAAAAACCTGAAAAGATATACTGAATGACCAATCTTAGGTTCTACAATAGTGATGCTATCTGCAGGAGTAATTGGGGAAGTTGCATACTTTGCAACCTCTGGAATAATGGCTAGTAACAGTTTATGTCTACACCTTAGCCAAATTCAACGTGAATTTGGCTAAACTATTCTCATAAGACATAAACTATTCTCATTCTCCTAGTCTGGTGGCCTTTCATTAGCTTTACAAAGGCAGTTGAGTTTTGGGTAAGAGCTATTACTACTATGATATTATTTAATATCATTTAAATTATAAACTAAATGTCTCCCAAAGTTAGCTTGGTCCAAGTCTAGGAATAATTAGGAGCAACTTAAAGGTTAAAGACAAGATGGGGGTTGGCCAGAAGAGATCGCCCCCACTGTCATAATTTTCTCACTGTTATAATTTTGGCAAAAGTGGTTTCATTCTTTGTGGTGTTCCTTGCAGAGCCATCCATGGGGCTGGACAATAGGTACTGGATAGATGCAGCTCTTCTTAACTGAATTACCCTAGAGTTCCTATTCTACAGTTGGTACTTTATTTTCTAGTCCCCAAATTAGTCATTGTTTCATTTCTCCCATATCAAAATAAACCTACGTAGGTTGGTGTTCAAAATATATAGATTATGTCACTATTTAGGAGTATTATTTTATTAGGCTATCTACAGGGTTTTTAAATTTTTAATTCTTAATTTTAATACGTTTTTGGGGAACACATGGTGTTTGGTTACATAATTAAGTTCTTTAGTGGTGATTTCTGAGATTTTAGTGCACCCATCACCTGAGCAGCATACACTGTATCCAATGAATAGTATTTTATCCCCCACCCTGCTCTCACCCTTTTCCTCAAGTCCTTAAAGTCCATTGTATCATTCTTATGGCTTTGTGTTCTCATAGCTTAGCTCCCACTTATGAGTAAGAACATATGATACTTGGTTTTCTATTCCTGAGTTACTTCACTTACAATAATGGCACCCAATTTCATCCAGGTTGCTGTGAATGCCATTATTTTGTTCCTTTTTATCGCCTAGTATTCCACGGTTGTATGTATATATGTGTGTGAATATATATATATATTACATATATGTATTATATATATATATTACATTTGCTTTATCCACTCATTGACTGATGGACATATGGGCTGTTTGCATAGTTTGGCAATTGTAAATTTTGCTGTTATAAACATGCGTGTGCAATTATAATTTTCATATAATGACTTATTTTTCTCTGGGTAGATACCCAGTAGTGAAATTGTGCTGGATCAAATGAAAATCTACTTTTCATTCTTTGAGGAATCTCCACACTTTTTTCCATAGTGGTTGTACTATGTTTTTAAAAATGTACTCGTATAAGTACAGACAGTCCCTGACTCACAATGGTTCAAATTATGATTTTTTCAACTTTATGATGGTGTAAAGGCAATAGGCATTCATTAATAAGCATACTTTGAATTTTGAATTTTGATCCCTTAGGCTAGAGATATGTGATACAATACTCTCTCCCAATGCCAGGCAGCAGCAAAGAGCCACAGCTTCCAGACATGTGATCACAAAGGTAAACTGATACTTAACAGTGTACTATGCTGCCAGATGATTTTGTCTAACTGTAGGCTAATTTAACTGTTCTGAGCACATTTAAGGTAGGTCAGTAGGTTAGGTTTTCTATTGTTTGTTTTGAGACAGGGTCACACTCCACTGTCCAGGATGGAGTCCAGTGGCACAATAACAGCTCCCTGTAGGCTTGACCTTCTGGGCTCAAGTGATCTTCCCACCTCAGCCTCCCAAGCGGCTGGGACTATAGGCACTTGCCACCACGCCCTGCTAATTTTTGTATTTTTTTGTAGAGATGGGGTTGCCCAGACTGGTCTCGAACTACAGAGTCCA
The DNA here is from genome assembly GCF_000951045.1 of Mandrillus leucophaeus. NCBI lineage: Eukaryota > Metazoa > Chordata > Mammalia > Primates > Cercopithecidae > Mandrillus > Mandrillus leucophaeus. Next base: position 220,989 of record NW_012105686.1, on the reverse strand, counting down.
AGCCATCTGCCCACTTCAGCCTCCCAAAGTGCTGGGATTACAGGTGTGAGCTACCATACCCAGTGAGGTTAGGTATACTTCGTGCATTTTTGACTTATGATATTTTCAATTTACTGTAGGTTTATCAGGATGTAGCCCCATCCTAAGTCAAGGAGCATGTGTATAATGTACCTCAGATTTATCAAAGCATTCTTTAATTAGTAGGAGAAATTTTGCATATCAACTAACAGTACTATGAACATTAATGAACAATTGCCAAGTGTGCCCTGCAGACTGGCCAAGCAACGAATGACAGGAGTACTCAGATACAGGTATCCAGTGAAAGAGTGGGCTAGGGGACTGCTGGCAATAGGGGCTGAAGAGAGTTAGCAGCCCCTCTAAGCCGGCAACACTCACATTTATTTAGTACAGATTTAATGACAAAGGTGTGGTGCAAACACAATTTGTGGGTAATAAACTTTGTCAACCCCCCAAGTGGAGAGCAGTCCTACACACGAATGATCAAAGGTTGGTTTCTGGAGACAGGAGTAAACAAATTTATCTAGATAAGTTCCTTTAAATTCCCTTGTTATCTGCCCTTTGCTCTTAGGCTCCAGATAAGAGAATTTGGCTGCCTTCAGTCAAATTTTCTTTCAAAGCTTTTGCAAAACCTCCTGGCCTTCCAAGAAGGTTTGCATCTTTCCCTATAATTTCTCCCACCACCCTGACCAATGTCCTACAGAACATCACACATTTTTAGCAGTTGGCAATAAAACAGCAGATGTATGATAATGGCTAGTCCAGGGAATGTTTGGGTACTGTTTGCTTCTTAGATGCAAGAAGCTTTAACTTTGGAAAGAATGATGAAGTAGATCCATGAGTCAGTTACCCTCAAGCCTGACATGTTTCAGGATATCATTATCAAATACAAATATGTAAGCAGCTAATTTTATGTGTCATCAAACTGTGATGATATACATGTATTACAGCAATACTGCATAGTCAGTGGGGTATAGTAGACGGCAATCATTATAATGATAGAGATTTTATACCTATACCCCATCAACAACCACTACCCACCACTGATTTATTGATAAAAACTCACTCACCCCCTCATGCTTGCTGATGTATGAATGATATAATAAAAGGTAAAATGAATCAAAATGTCTCTACATAATTGTGATTACTTGTGGTGTTACTTTTATACTCATGATGAGAATCTTAAAATGACAGGTAAATAAAATGTGACATATCCAGATTAGAAGGAAATCTATTATAAGGCATATTTCAAAAAGCAGTATCTGTTCCTCATTATTTTTGTTAGTTAAAAAATATACATTGAAGAAAATTCCTAAATGTAGGAAAACAAATTTTACACTCTTAGATAAAATTTATGGTAACATTCATTATTATGTAACATTGTCTGTTATTGGTTTATCACATCACTTTTAGATGTAGTATATAAATGTATTATTATAGAACTTGAAAATTTCTACTATCTGAAATTTTATCTAAAAATGGTAGATGAGAAAACTATACATTGTGAAATACTCATTGATTAAGCATACTTTAAGAAAAATTGCTAAAACATAAATGATATATTTTATGTTAACAGAATACTTTTACAGCTTCCTAAAATTAATGATGATAGAAAACTATCAACTTCTTCAATATGTCCTTCCAAGCATCGCGTAGATTTTGGTAAAGAAGAAACAATACCTTAAGACAATCTATCTTAATATGGGGATGAATCTTAACTTTAATTACACCTTTGTTTATAATATTTGTATGGGGGTTGAGTTTTGATGGACAAAATAAAAACATTCTATGTTAAAATCACTTCAGTTTTTCTTAATGATCAAATATAATGTCTATGAATATTTAAATTTGTGTTAATCATAAGAAATAACTTTGCTTCCAGTTCTGAGGCCATATGTCTATTTCAAAATAGAGATATCCAAAAACAAAGTATCATATGATAATTGTATCTGATGAAGCTAGGAAAGATAGTAAGAGAATAGTACAGTGCTGCCCAAAACTCATCATTCTAAGTGCAGTTATAGAAAAGATGTTAATTTGTTTGCTTTCTGTGTACGTGTGTCTGTGTGTGTGTTCATTTATCTGAGGGTATCCATTTGGGCTACTATAACAAAATATTATAGATTTGGTAGCTTGTAAACAACAGAAATTTATTTCCCACAGTTCCGGAAGCTGGGAAGTCTAAGATCAAAGCAAATTTGGTGTCTGGTGAAGGGCCAACTTTCTCACAGAAGGCAACTTTTGCTGTGTCCTCATCTGGTGGAAGGGAGAGGTCTCTGTGAGGCCTCTTTTATAAGGGCACTAATCCCTTACAATCCTCATGACCCAATCATCTCCCAAAGTCCCCACCACCTATTACCGTCATCTTGGGAGTTAAGATTTCAACATATACATTTTGCAGGGAACAAATATTCAGACCTTAGCATTCCAAGCTTGTTCCCCCCAGATTCACATCCTTCTCCCACACAAAATACTTCCATTCCATCCCAATAGCCTCAAAAGTTCTAAGTAGTTTCAGCATCAACTCAAAAGTCCAAAGTCTCATTTAAATATCATGTAAATAAGATATGAGTGAGACTCAAATAGGATTCACCTTGAGGTAAATTGCTCTCCATCTGTGAACCTGTGAAACACAATTCCAGCATCCTTCTCTAATTCATAGAAACCTCCAGAAGAATGGGCTCGATGCCCACTTCCATGTTTCCTTCACAGAGTTAGCAAGTTGCACAGGCAAATCAAAGTTGATCCAAAAGCTTTTGGTTTATTTGTACCATTCACAAACATGCCAGTCGTAGAAAAACAAAATAGGCCAAAATATGCCTGTAAGCTTGCAGATTACTGTTTTCTCTTTTATCCCTAATATGCATTCACAATCATGATCGTGGAATTTTGATTATGTCTTCTCCTCAAACACTTCTGACTTGCCTGCCCAGTCCCCTTTCTCATGGCCCCAAGAATTCTCTCTTCTCCTTTCTCATTTTCTGGATCAACTGTCTTTCTCAACAGTGATTTTTCTTCTTATTGACCATGACACGTTTTTCTAAATCTATTGATTTGATGAAGCCTACTTCTACTAGTAAGATATAACATACAAAATATCTTCAAATGAATGATGAAATGCAGAAGCTTTTACTATAAAGGCCATTTCCTATATATGTACATATATATAATATATTTCCAATTTGTTGCATTAGGATATGGAAAACATTAATTACATACATAAATTAAATATATAAATTATATACATAATACATAATCACATACATAAATTAACAATTTTTCCATATTTTAATGCAATAAATTCAAGCTAGCTTTATGGCAAGTCCTCTCATGTATAGCCTTTATCTTTTCTTTTGCCTGAGGTGAAGCCTCCCATCCAGAAGCCCTTCCCATTTACAAAACTTTGATGTCACACTTCCCATTGTTTTAGTCTCACATATGAGTACTTAGCCAGGTGTATTATTCAGAGTTGCAAAGGTATTCATCTGAAAGAAAAATAAAACTACCTAATACAACGATTATATATGTTATATTTAATAATATAATAATTATTTTAAAAGTAGAGGAAAGGAACTGAAACAGTGTGGGAGGTAGTAAAAGTAAGCTTAATTGCTCATCTTTTATAGTACAATTCAAAGAAAAATTATAAATGTATACACCAAATAATAGAGCTACATGTAAGCCTATTTTTTACAAGTATGGTGATAACCACCAAATTAACAAAGATAGTTAAAACAGTTAAAGTTTCAAAATAGGAATGAGCACGAAAGTGGGAAATTGAGATGAGGATATAATTAGTTTACATTTTACACCTTTCTGTACTATTTGGACTCTAAAAAGGAAAAAAGTACATATAATTATTCTATGATTCCCCCCCAAATTAAAGAAACGTGTACTCCCTGTAACTAAACTTTGTATTACCTGAAAATAAATTACTCGTCAAGACACACTGACTTCATTACTGATGTAAAGTTTGTCGCTGAATTTGCCTTCACTTTCATGAGTGGAAGGTCACCATATCTGTCGTTTCTGTTACACAGAGGAAAGATGAACCTTTCCACCAGCTTGTCTTGAATATGCTTCCCTACCTGGCTTTCAAGGAGAATGAAGAACACACAAGGTTGTATCAGTAGCTGTGGGACAGTGGGAAGACACAAATTACAGATTCAGGTCTTGAACTCAAGCTCTGGCTGTGCTGTGTGATCCTCAGTGGGTCACTAAATGTCTCCTAGCTTCAGTTTCTTTTGTGTAAAGCCAAAATAATATCACTCCAAGTTGTTGAGGGGATTAATGGAGGTAATAAGTAGGAGGGTATTTTCTTATTGTACATAATGAAATGCTGTTAAATATAGTGGCTCACATGTCATTTGTTTTCTTTGTAACCCGCCTCTTGGCAATCACTGCAGCTATTTGTTGGTGCCTCTGACCTCTTCCTTTTCCAGTATCAGCCTAACAAGCAGTTTTCTCAGCTTAACTATAACACAGTTATTCTTTTTGTTTCCGGAATAGTGTAAAAGAAATGACTGCTTTTCTAACACACGCTGGTTCACCTGGGTACAGAGGTAAAATTTCTTTATCATGTTATATTTTCAATCTAAATGATTTACATTTGCCTGGATGAAGCATGGCTATAAGAACATGAAAGGTTAATTCCTTCTCCCTCATAAAGAAAGTTGAACACTGCTTTGAATTATTGACCGAGAATGGCTTCTAAGGGTCATCTAAACAGTAAGTTGTGAATTGTAGCCTCCTTGTCTGAACCTAAAGCCTGGCTGTCTTCTTAAAAGTGGTTAAGTGGAAGTTATTGATGACAGCTCTAGTGAGATTTGGCATTAGGCTTTAATTATACCTTGAAAGGCAAGGAAAATGGAAAATGAAGCCTAATTCAATTGAACAGTTAATCACTAAGCAATAATCACAAAAAAAAATTTCACCCAAGTGCAGCTCACACGGAAGATTGGTATCAGTAATTAGATTTATGCTGCTCTTCTTAAGATTTTTTGGACCAAGAGAGGGATGTTTTATTTAATCTATTTGAAAATCTGTATGCATGGACATATAAACCTGGGACTTCCTTAAAATGCAAGAATGGAACTAAAGATACTCATTATTTTAGGTCTCCTAAGCACGTTAATCTTGAGTTCCTGGTCAGTACCGACCATGTTAGAAATAGTCAAGGTGCAAAGCAGAGAGGCGTTACCAAAGACTCATATTTTGAAAATAACTCATATTAAAACTTTAGAATGTGATTACAATGACTGAACACACTAAAGGTACATTAAAATGTACTTAACACATCAACATTTCTGCAAAATTTTCTGGTGGTTTAGTTTATGCATTTTACTCATTGGGAAACATAGGGGTGTGCAGCTTGTTTATTTCCAGTCTCTGCCATTATCCAGTCAAATGGAGCTACTTACATCAAATATAGCATTGTTCTAAGACATTCCAAAATTCAAGAAACTCTTTGTAAGACTGCCACAACTTTACCATGTTGAACCATATGATATTGCTGATGTCCAAACACTTTTTTTTACCTAAAAATACGGTAGTGTAATACGGTTCAACCTATTAGAAACAGACAAATTATGATCAAGTTTCTCTAATTCTGGAATGGAGTTGGATACAGTTGTAGTCATGCCCTCCGTTGTTTAGGGAAACACTTTCTGGTTGAAAAAACTGAGTGGCACTTATCTTTGCCTATTAAAGTTGAACATTAAAAAGCTTCATTAATTCATGTGACTCTTCTCCTCCTCCTGAAGCAATTTCAAATGAAAAAGCAGTGACACTAAAAGATGTTAACAGAGTTATCTCTGCAAATATAGGTTAATTTTTCCTATTTATAATTTGCCATATTTTCCAAATTTCCATGATGAACAAGTATTTTAAAATCAGAAACATGTTGTTTTTAAAAATTAAAGGAAGTTGAATTTTAAATATCACATTAAAATCTGAAAAGAGCAATTTGTATAATAAATAGGACTATTCCTTCGAAAAAATACCTATGAATAATTCTAAGGAGTGACTTGTTTATTACCATCACCCACAACCCCAATTTATCTTCCTGTTGACAAGTAGGGTAGTTGACACTTCCAGTTTCACTTGAGCTGATTTGTGACACTTATTAGTCAACCAATTTAGGAGTCCAATGTGCTTTGGTGGTCTAATGTCACCTCTGGTCACATATTAACCTCATTTTGGCTTAAATGCTCCATTTAAATGGGAAACCCTATCCAGCTGGCAGGGGAATAGCACTTGCTTTAAATTGGATATTATTTTGAATTACAGTCAACTCTGTAATTCAGTGTGATGTGGCTGCTAAAAAGCCAAGGATCTTAGACTGCATTAATAAAAGTGTAATTTCTGGTTTATGGGAAGTAATCGTCTTTCTATATTCTGATCAAACCACATCTGGAGTATTATGTTCAATTACAGGTCAACATTTTAAGTACCATGGCAAATTAGAATATGACCTGAAGAGGAAAATCAGGATGGGAAAGGGTCTGAAAGCCACTGTCATTTTTAAGGAACAGGAAATGGACAGATGACTAGGTGGTATAGAGGACGTAATAGCTGGCTTCATATATTTAAACTGGCTGAATGTAAATGAGAGATGGAATCCTGCATTGTTCAGAAGCAACTTGAATATGGGTTTTACATGAATGCAAGAGGATATTAAAATGGAGCATCTTTTATCCCTCATTTGACTGAGACCACAAAAGGCTGGGGACAAGCCATTAAGTGGCAAGTGTTTCAACAACCTAATGTGAGGTGCCTGATCGTTTGAGCTCCATGTGCAAAAAAGGTGACCAATACAGTTTAATAGGTTACTATTGTAGTATTCAAGAGTGAAAGTTGTCTGAGAGAGTTGTTGGAGAGCAATAGCATTGTCCCTACCCTGAAGGAAGGAGGACCAGGGGTCCCAACCCTTCCCAGAAAGCAGAGTGAGACAGGTGGAAGCACTCAGAGAGCTTGATTCATGCCTCTGGAGTACATGGAGCACAAAGACTAATGCGAGACCCACACCAGCAAAAGCCCAGAGGTAGAGGCTGTGGTTAGCTAGCCACACTGACCTCAGACAATAGAACAAGGAGAGGAATCTCACCAGGAACAACCTGAAGCTGGCCTTCCATGTGTGCTACATAAAGCTGCTCAACTGAGGTGGCAAGTAGAGGCTGAAAGACACCCACTTCTCTGATCCACATGAATGGGAACACATCTACCCACTTGAACGGGATGCATATTCACTGGGCACTTATTTTTTGTCAACTACCGTGGTAGTTACTGGGGATAAACTCCTGAGCAAAACAGATGCAAACCTTGGTATTACAGAGCTTACAGTACAGCTGAAAACACAGACATTAAACAAGGAATCATAAGCATCATGAGGATAACAAGGTTAACTAGGGATTATAATAACACCAGATATCACCTAAAAACTGCTGTGTTCCAACCCTATAACAATACTGGGTGCAGATATGATAAGCAAGAACCCAAAATGAGAGAGAGATTGATGAGCTGTCCTCCTAGGTACTAGCCTGTTTGGACCAGTTTGGCCAACCTATGAAGAAGCAATACAGCAGTAGTGTTAAAAGTTTATAAAGTGAGGCTCACTCCATTACCATGTGTATGTATTTTATTTTATCTAGGTAATTGTAGGGAAGCACTACAACATTTAACAAGAGATCTGAAAAGCATTCTGTTCCTTTCCTAGAAACTTTTATTGCTGCAAATGTTCGTCATTCTTATAGAGAGGTGAGTGAAGACAGAGGAACAAAATACCACAGACTGGATGACTTAAAGATATTCGTTTTCTCACAGTTTTGGAAGTTGAAAGTGCAAGATGAAGGGGCCAGCATGGTCAATTGCTGGTGAGGGCTCTTTTCCTGCCTTACAGATGGCTGCCTTCTTGCTGTGTTCTTACAGAGTGGAGAGAGAGAGAGAGCTCTCTTTTCTGGTATCTCTTTCTTTTCTTCTAAGGGCACCAGCCCTGTTAGGCTAGAGCCTCACCCATATGACCTCATTTAACCTTTATCACCTCCTCACAGGTCCTGTTTCCAAATACAGTCACACTGGTGGTTAGGGCTTCAATATATAAAATTTGGGGAGACACAGTTCAATTCATAGAATGTATTTTTAAAAAGACCAAAAAGACCTGGCTAGAATTTTCTGACAAAGAGCCCAGATAAGCAAACATTAATCAAAACTAAAATAAACAAGTGTCCTTGCCTTGCCCTGAGATATAGAGTGGGGCTGGAAAGCTGCTCTAGTAATCTTTTGTGACAGCAAAATAGAAGCCTTTGAGACCAAATTCAAACATTTGAACAAATGCTCCAGCTTTCACAATGACTTTTTGATAAGAGTATGAGGTGGAGGGAGAAGTTTGGCATAGTATCTCCTGATAAACTTTTTCCAGTCCATACCTGTGGAGACTTACCAGATCTCATTGCAAAGGCCTGGTATATACAGTCCACCTGTACCTCCTGCATTACTACTAGTGAGCTGTGAGTAACAACAGACTTTCTCTTTGAAAATAAGAGCAGAAGCTGAAGATATCCTCTTTTAAGCATGATCAGTGTGTGACAAAGCATTGCATTTCCCCATGAGGTTGGAGTCATTAATGCAAGTAGTGAACTGGGTAATAGACACAATTTGTAGTAAGATGTGTTGTCAACCTCTCCATAAGTGCTGTAAAGCCACTCTGAGTGTTTTTGTGATTGGCCAAATCTGGTGTGTACTAGGTTGGCAATACACAAAGCCATGGAAAGACTAAGAAAGACTCAAAGACTGTGACATTAATCTACATGGGAATGCAGCATTTGAATGTTAAATAAATAATTTGTCAAGCATGCTTTTTAAAAGGTTTCCTTAAAAAATAATTACACATATAATACTACAACAACAATCAAAAGCAAAAAAAAATTGCTTCCAATCTCAATCTCATAATACAACAAAACAATTCAGTGTCTCCTTTTCTCCTTGTCCATTTGAACAAGGAAATGTCATATACACAGAACAGAAAAAGGAACATGTTTTGGGACCGACAAAGTAAAGAACATCTGTGTACTGTAAAATAATGTAATAAGGAATTATGACATTGGAAACACAGAGGCAAAGCAGTAGTAGAGTGACTATAGGCAGCTTAGTGGAACCATGTGGAAGACTGACTTTCACTTCTTTTAAACCTTAAGAAATTACTGCCAGGAAAGTGCTCTGTTCTCAGTCACTACTTTGTTGTGGCAGTGCATAAATACTGACTGGAGTGCCAGCTGGTTAGCCACATGTCCCCGGGTCACCACGATGCTTCTGCTCATTCAAAAGGACTTTACCAGGCTTCAGTTGACATATGTTCCACAGCGACACCAAATGGTAACAAGAGAAACAACAGCTGCATAAATTGTGACCCTCTTCAGATGATTATATTTCTTGGTTTTATTTCCTCCATGAACTTATCACCAATGAGTATTATTCTCTGAACCAGATAAACATATTTGAAATTTTTGAAAGTAACTTACAGGTTGGGATTAAATACAGGAGAAAGATTTTCCTGGGATAAAAGTAATGGGGGAGAGAAGAAGGATAATAATGTTAAGTTGATTTGTTTGAATAAAACAGGGGAAGAAAAATATATAAAGAAGAAAAATAAAATGTGCACAAAATCTCTGCCCACATAAAACTTGTTGACATTTTAACAATTAAGAGTTTTACACATATATGATTGGAAGATTCAAACACTACAGGAAACTAGAATATGAAAATTAAGTGTCTCCTTTACCCTTCTGCTCTGCTAGTGCATTTAACCAAGGAAAGTGGGAAAATTCTGCCACTGTATTTAAACAAGGAAAATGGGAAAATTCTGGGTCCTCCCAGAAGCAGACACTGAGCTAGAACTAGATGTGTGAAAAATTTATTAGGGGAAGTACTTGTGAAAGAAAATAGGAAGAGAGTTGAGAGAAGCTTGAAGAGCAGTCAAAACATGATGCAGTTCTGACCTGAGGGAAGGAGGTGTGGAAGGAAAGAGGCTAAGTCACAGCTTCTTAAACTTGTGTACAGTTTTAGGGAAATTATAGTAAGACAATTTAGGAGTCCTAAGTCCAAGATCACTTGTCCAAGAAGACCTCTGTCTCAGGAGCAGGCCTGTCTTAATATCCCTGCTGGGCTCAGTCACTAGCCAGGAGAAACCAGTGAGTGAGAAGCTTGGCCTTTAGCTCAATGCAGCAGTACGTTTTAAACTGCAGTAGTGGGGGTTTCCCGTCAGTTATGCTCTCCACAGCCAAGATTTGAGGGGGTGCTTTCTCTTGGCTATTCTCTTCAGCATTTTTTGCCATTTCTCCCATAATATTGAAAATAAATATGGTTTCAATCATCAATTTTTATTTACAAAAATGACTCCAGTCTATAAACCGTTGTGCATTTTACTAACAATATAATACATCTTGATATTTCCCTATGGTTTCACATAGAACTACCTACCTATTTTTATTATTTGCCTAGTATTGTGTCCCATAGTTATAAGATAATTTTTATCTAATTCTGGACTGATAACACTTCCTTTTGACACACATTTTGCTACTAAAAACTCCTGTAATAAAAAATTATCAAATTCCACAGTGATAATTTACAATTATATTGATAAGGTATAATGATGGCATCACTGAGTGCCACTGTTGGGTTCCTGCAGACTCTGAGAGAAAAATTCGCATGCAGGAGGTTTATTAAGGAAAGCTCTTAGAATTGGCACCCAAGGAAGTTGGGGAAAGGGCGAAGGATCAGGCGGTAGGAGAAGGTGGCACAGTCTCAGTGACCCTGGGGGACTCTAAATCTGGATGGTCCTTCAGAGATGTCCCAAGTTAAATCAAGGGGATCTTCATATGCCCCAGTTGACTAATTCTTGGATATCAGTTGCTGCGAAAAGAGGCTATGATCTTGAACTAGGCAACTCTCTTCAGTTGGGGAATTTTCTAAGTGTGCTGACACCTGGGAGCTGTTGTCAGCTCTCCCAGCCCCTAGAGAAACAAGTCTTTCTCCACTGAAGGGAGTTCTGGGCAGCACATCACAGACTCCATCATCCATACACCAGGTTTAAGTGTATATGATTTTTTTTTTTTAAATTGCTAAATTCCCCTTCAGAAAATTCCAATTATAAAGGAATGCTTGCTTATTTCTCCAAATCCTTGGAAAATGAGCATATTATCATAGTTTTATTAATAGTTTCACTGGTATAATAGATTAGAACTTGAGTATCATTGCCATCTTCATTTGAAACTTTTCAAAATTTATGAATGATATTGAGCTTCTTCATATTAGACGCTTGCTTTTCCCTTTTCTGTAAACTGCCAGTTCAGATCATTTCTATAGGGTTGTGTTAATCTTTTTCTAATTGATTTGTAAAAATTCTATGTTAAACTAGCAAAACTGACTTTGTCACCATAAGTTCTGCAAATATGTTTCCTGCTTTATTCATGGTCTTTTTTGCCATCATGAAAATCTTACTTTCTATATGTACCATGTACAACTTTTCTTTATGAATTCTATAATTTTGTGCCTTCCTTTCTGCAAGTTAATATTTACCCAAGCTTTTATCTAGAAATCTCATGTTTTCTGCTTTTAAAACTTTTTTTATTGTAAAATAATATACATAGAAAAGATATAAAAGGCATAATTGTACAGTTTAATGAATTATCACTAAGGAAACATCTTACGTAACCAGATACAGGTCACTCAGAGCATTGTCAGCACCCCAGAAACCTTCTGTGTTTCTCCTTCCAATCACAGCCTCCTCTGCACCCCCAAACCACTACTTTGACTTTTATGATATTTATCCGCTTGTACCTTTAATAAGTTTCATAAACCAAACATGGTCAAAATGGAACCCTTGTCCCACGTCCTCTTCCTGTTACCACAAGAAGACCCTGCTCCTTATCTGCTTTTTCCCATCTTAGTAAATAACACACTGTCTAGCATAGCTCAAGTCATCCCTGATGGCTACCCTTCACTCCCACATTTGATCCTTCGCTTACCCTGGTACCACTACCTGAATACCATAGCCTAATCGGTATATTTCCATGGCTAACTCCCTGCATCAAGCCCCCACATCTCTTTCCTGGAGAATTTCAAAATTCCTTACTTGTCTCCCAGATCCTTTTGTCTGTCTATCAGCCATTTTCAGTAGTGTGCTGGCAAATGTTTACTAGGGAAGAAAACCTTGACTTTCTAGCATTTGCCCATTTCCACATTATAAATACTCCTAACATGGCTGATTTCAAGGATGCACTTGTTAAGCAGAGTGCTTGCAAAATTCCCGCAAATTTAACAATAGTTGCTTGGAGCCTATGAGGTCGGCTCCAGCATATTACTGTCCGGCCTTCATATCATACTCAGAGGGATCTTTGCAAAATGTGAACTAGATCTCCTTCCATGTCTTTCTACAATACTTAGCATGAGGATTTAGGATAGAGATTTACTGATTTTTATTTCTACTTATAAGCTTTCCTTCCATTTTATAATCCATATTAAAATAAATAAAATCTGGAAGAGAACCAAATTACAATTACAAATTATTTTTTACACATATGTGCTCTCTTCAGATTTATTTCGAAATTAAATCATATTTATAATTTTTGTAATTCTATTTTACTAGATTTTATTCCTCACCAGAAAAAAAAAGTATAGCAATACTTGCAGGTTCCTAAATTCTCCACATTGATTCTTCTCTTAATCAAATATTTTTATCTACATATTATAACTTCATAGATCATTTGTGGATGATATATGGTATGTACACTATTTGCCTACTCCCCTCTGTTCTCACCTATGTCTAAGAATCTTTCTGTCTCTTCCTTCCATATGGATAGCATGTGTAAAAAAATCTTGGGTTTGGTAGAGAGGTAGATATTGTTGCTAGAGAAGAATGCATTCTAATAATCTTGTAAAATATATTTTCTTTGCAGTAGAAAGATAACCAACAATTTTTCTAGGTTGCATAAATTATAGATCTTGCCTGTTCAATTCCAGAAATAGGCAGTATACAATTGACAAAAGATCTCCTTGTTGTCTTTCAAGATAGAAACTGTGCAGCAGAAACCATCAATGTGTCTGTCAGTTCAGTTCCACAGAACTAGTTACAAGTGGACATCCCTACTACAGTAGGACTGTTGCTCTTAATTACAATAGTGGTGCAAATTTTCTTCTATTTTTCCCCCTGTGTTTTTAGGGGTGTTTTATTTAGAATTTTAGAGACTTTATATCAATGACTGCTAACCTGGTACTATTTTTCAATACAGAGTTTTAACCATCTTTGAATTCTGGTTGTCTAGTGGAATACCTGAAACTTCAGCCCTAACCTCCAAAATTGCAGAGGATGACAAAGCACCTACAGTTCTAGGCCTGAGCAAACTGGGTAAAGTGTCAAAGTACTAGATAAAAGGCTAAAATTAGATGTGTTGATTGTTGGTCAGTTTGAACCAGAATCTTTGAGTTAGAGTCAAAAGTTAGGAGTTACAAGGAGTAAAAAACTTTTAAGATCACAGGGGCTTTTGAAAACTGGAAAGGAAACTGGATTTAAGAAACACCAGATTAGAAACAAGCAAGTTCTGGGCAGTCTAGAATTATCATCATAAAAGTAATTAGAACTTCCTCATCTTAA
>NW_012105686.1:203360-206101 GCF_000951045.1 Mandrillus leucophaeus | reverse complement strand
CTCTAACTAATAGATCAATTGAAAATAAAAGGAAATGGGGTGGCGGAATTGGTATATCTTGACCATTTATTGTATGTCAGGTTATGTTAAAAAAAAAAAAAAAAACCTTTATGTGTGTGTTGTCGTTTAATATTAAGAAAGTGAATTACATTATTTTTATCCACATTTAGTAAATAAGAGAACAAAAATTAAAAAGTTTTTTTTTGTCCAACTTTACAATGTAAGTGGCTAAAATTGTCTTCAAACTAGGATATTTGACCATAAGCTCATGTTCTTCTAATACATCATGCTATAGGTATGAGCTGAGTGGAGTATTTAAAAAAAAAAAAAAAAGTAAAAAAAAAATAATAATAATAATACATCATGCTGGACCCTAGAGAGTATTTGAAATAATATTTCTTACCCTCCCACACTAAGACAAAAAATCTATTTAAGAACTCTCTAGAACTCATTAGGCTGAAACGTCATAGAAGGGAATTTATAAATAAGCTAATTATGAGATTGTAGCTGGACAGAAGGGCTGGGAGAAAGGAAAACACATATCATGAAGAAAATAATTGAGGTATAAGGAAAAGGTCTTCAGTGCTTTTGCTAGTGAATGAACACTCTGAAGGAGCATCTGGACTTCTGAACACTTGGAACACAACCAAAGCCCTGAACTTTCCAAAGCTCAAGCACGACTAATGATTAGTCAGCCTAATAAATATAAGGTTGGATTATCATGCCCCCACTATGTGTGGAAGAAAAATCAATAATATCAGCTTCATATTAAATAAAAGCCTTTTGGTTCTCGAACACAGCCTAAGGGCAGATACATTTATGAACTGAAAGTATGATGAACTCAGTGCTGGTCAAGGGGTCATCGGACTCAAGATATTCCTGAAACACCACATTGTCTATCATTTCTTACTAAGTATGTTCTAGGTCACAGGTCATTAAAAAAGTATATCAGCAACAAACAATTTAGCAACTCTTCATGTAGAAATAGGTTAGAACCATGTGTCCTTTAAGTTTTCTGCTTAGCTGTTGAATTTCACATAGGCACATTTGAGTTTATCAAACAGCATTATTGAGCGTCTAATATATGCTCATCTCTGTGCTAAGTACTATGAGAGACAGAATGATGCATTATCATTAGAAGATTATACTATAATTGAGGAGATCAGTGTAAATATCAAATATCCTAGATTTTTCCAAAATAGATCCAATTTCAAGCATTTTACACCATTGGTAAAAATGTGTCTTCCTTTTTGGTTCAGAATATATGGGCAACATAGGAATTATTTCTAGATACATGAATAAAATTCTGAGCAATAGATGTTAAGTGACAAGTGGTCCTACCTGTTAAATACCTTTTGAATCCATCTATTTCTCTCCATCTTGATTGTCAGAATTCAGACCTGGTCATCATCAATTGTTTCACCTGGATTGCAGTAATAGACATTTTTCTTATCTCCCCGCTCTTAAAAGACCTCAAAACCACTTTTTTCTTCACCCTGCAGAAAGATTTTCTATGAATAATAAATCTTTGCTGAAAAGACTTCCCTTTGCCTTTAGGATGAAGTTTGAACTTCACAGCATATTTTACAAATTATTCAAGAGCCCTGTTGCTTGTTACCCTCTTTAGCCTTACCTAGTAGCAACCTACCTTGCTCAGTGTACTCTCTAGCCTTTCTGAGCTCTTTCAGCTCTTTCATTACTGTCCTTTATGCCATATCTTAGTACTTTCTGTTACCTCTGACACTGTCACCCTCTCTCCTCTTGCCCCAACACACATTTTTCAGATAACGTAGACATTTTCTAGATCATTTCTACTCATCCTTCTAATCTCATCTTAAATGTTGTTTATTCAGGAAGGCCTTCCCTGTTTTCTATACTACATTAAACTACCATCAGTGTGCTTCCATAATACCTCCCTGCTGTCTCCCTGCCCTGCAATCATCATAGTTTATTTTTGTTATTTGTTAATACACTGTTTGCTCTCCACAGCGGTAAGAATCATAGCTATCTCATTCAACATAATAATAACAACACGGTTCATGAAACATTTTAGGAACTAATTCATTAGAGTGTTGATAAGGGTAGAAGATATTCAAAATACTGAATGACTAGTATGGTATATTAGTCCATTCTCACATTATTATAAAGAAATACCTGAGACTGAGGAATTTGTAAAGAAAAGAGATTTAATTGATTCACATTTCGGTACAGCTACAGAGGTGTCAAGAAACTTACAATCATGGCAGAAGGGGAAGCAAACATGTCCTTCTTCATAAGGTGGCAAGAGAGAGAAGTGCAGAATCAAGGGGGAAAAGGCCCTTATAAAACTATCAGATCTCATGAGGAGTCACTAACACAAGAACAGCAAGGGGGAACCACCCCATGATTTAATCACCTCCCATGAGGTCCCTCCCCCAACACATGGGGATTACAATTCAAGATGAGATTTGGGTGGGGACACACAGCCAGAACATGTCTTTCTGCCCCTGGATCCTCCCAAATCTCATCTTTCTCACATTTCAAAAGACAATCATGCCTTCCCAACAGTCCCTCAAAGTCTTAACTCATTCCAGCATTAATTCAAAAGTCCACGTGCAAAGTTTCATCTGAGACAGAGCAAGTTCCTTCCATTTAGGAGCCTATAAAATCAAGAGCAAGTTAGTTACTTCCTAAATACAATGGGGATACAGGCATTGGATAAATGCTTCCATTCCAAATGGGAGAATTTGGCCAAAACAAAG
>NW_012105686.1:199649-201450 GCF_000951045.1 Mandrillus leucophaeus | reverse complement strand
TTCACTATTCAGTGGATGTCTGGTAAGTAGTATTTTCAGGTAGAGAGTTGGAGAGAAATTCCTGGCCTATGGCAATGTTTCAGTATTTTAGCTCAAGTTTTTAAATAGCTGTGATGAATGTGCAAGTGGTTTATTAAGCAAGTCACCCCAAGAAGTATCAGTGAGGATATGGAGCAACATTATAGATAAAGAAGCCAAGAAATAATAACTTTGGGTTATTTCCAGACCCAGTCTGATTCCACAAGAGATCTGAACATTCATGACATAACAGAGTTTGTCCTGTCTCAAAGCAAACTGATGGAATTTCAAAGCTGCCCCTAGTTAGTCATTGACTGAAGGCTGCCCCTGTAGGGTTATAAACTCCCCAACATTTTCAGCTCTGTCTGGGGGAAGCTGTCCCTGGGGTTCACAGATAACTTTGGAACAAAGTTGCAGGTACAAGTACTGATAAGTAATACGCAGTCAAGGACTGGGGGACAAGTATAGAGAACTGCAGGCATCTACTCTACTTCTTAAATGTTGGTAATTGTTGAATGGATGATGGATGACCAATCAGAAAACCTCAGGACTTCAAGCAACATGCAGTGTGGTTAGGAGGGAGCAGGCAAGGTTTGGACAGATAATAAAATAAAAAGTGAAAAAAAGTGAAAAAATTTCTCAAAATTATGCCATATCATGTACAAATTTACTTATAATTTACCTATACCTTCAATAGAAACATCCAATATGCTGGTTTCTTTCCTAACTCAAAAACCTGTCTTTGGTTCTTAGAATTCCTTTAAAATATTGTTAATATTGTTATAAAGGGTTTCCTCAGGTGAAATCCATTTCCTGTGTGATTTTTCTCTTCCCATTTTTTTTTTTCTTTTCTTGCAAGCTACCCAATCAGAGTCCTTCCTACATAGACTTTTTTTTCCTCTGTTAGGGCCTTGCATCAGCAAATCCATGTAGAGCAGAATATAGAAAATAATTTTCATTCAATTATTCATTGGCTTACTCACTCATTCAATGGTAAATATGTATTGGGTCCCTACCATAAGACAAGAACTAGGAATGGAACGGTGAATGAGGCAGTTCTTTCTCACTAGCTTCCAGGGACACACTTGTTTGTCACGACTTTCTTGGTGATGGGCAGAACTTCACAACCTCCTCAACAAGGTAATTTTGTGAATGTATTCAAAACAGTTTATTGAGCATGCACTAAGTGAAGACTACGATACATGTTATGATGAATAAAAAAATCAGTCCTTTGTGGACATGGCTCTTCAGGTGGTTATAGCCACTGTGTAATTAAAGAAAGATCTCCTTGTTGTCTTTCAAGATGAAAACTATGCAGCAGGAGCCATGAATGTGTCTGTCAGTTCAGTTCCATAGACGCGATTACAAGTGGACATCCCTACTGTAGTAAGTTGACTCTCATTCTTAATTAGACTAGTTGGAAGTCTGGGAGTGGTAGGTAAGAAGATTATTAGGCAGCCTCAGCTTAGTCTCTAACTAATAGATCAATTGAAAATAAAAGGAAATGGGGTGGCGGAATTGGTATATCTTGACCATTTATTGTATGTCAGGTTATGTTAAAAAAAAAAAAAAAACCTTTATGTGTGTGTTGTCGTTTAATATTAAGAAAGTGAATTACATTATTTTTATCCACATTTAGTAAATAAGAGAACAAAAATTAAAAAGTTTTTTTTGTCCAACTTTACAATGTAAGTGGCTAAAATTGTCTTCAAACTAGGATATTTGACCATAAGCTCATGTTCTTCTAATACATCATGCTATAGGTATGAGCTGAGTGGAGTAT
>NW_012105686.1:187754-195359 GCF_000951045.1 Mandrillus leucophaeus | reverse complement strand
TATATGGGCAACATAGGAATTATTTCTAGATACATGAATAAAATTCTGAGCAATAGATGTTAAGTGACAAGTGGTCCTACCTGTTAAATACCTTTTGAATCCATCTATTTCTCTCCATCTTGATTGTCAGAATTCAGACCTGGTCATCATCAATTGTTTCACCTGGATTGCAGTAATAGACATTTTTCTTATCTCCCCGCTCTTAAAAGACCTCAAAACCACTTTTTTCTTCACCCTGCAGAAAGATTTTCTATGAATAATAAATCTTTGCTGAAAAGACTTCCCTTTGCCTTTAGGATGAAGTTTGAACTTCACAGCATATTTTACAAATTATTCAAGAGCCCTGTTGCTTGTTACCCTCTTTAGCCTTACCTAGTAGCAACCTACCTTGCTCAGTGTACTCTCTAGCCTTTCTGAGCTCTTTCAGCTCTTTCATTACTGTCCTTTATGCCATATCTTAGTACTTTCTGTTACCTCTGACACTGTCACCCTCTCTCCTCTTGCCCCAACACACATTTTTCAGATAACGTAGACATTTTCTAGATCATTTCTACTCATCCTTCTAATCTCATCTTAAATGTTGTTTATTCAGGAAGGCCTTCCCTGTTTTCTATACTACATTAAACTACCATCAGTGTGCTTCCATAATACCTCCCTGCTGTCTCCCTGCCCTGCAATCATCATAGTTTATTTTTGTTATTTGTTAATACACTGTTTGCTCTCCACAGCGGTAAGAATCATAGCTATCTCATTCAACATAATAATAACAACACGGTTCATGAAACATTTTAGGAACTAATTCATTAGAGTGTTGATAAGGGTAGAAGATATTCAAAATACTGAATGACTAGTATGGTATATTAGTCCATTCTCACATTATTATAAAGAAATACCTGAGACTGAGGAATTTGTAAAGAAAAGAGATTTAATTGATTCACATTTCGGTACAGCTACAGAGGTGTCAAGAAACTTACAATCATGGCAGAAGGGGAAGCAAACATGTCCTTCTTCATAAGGTGGCAAGAGAGAGAAGTGCAGAATCAAGGGGGAAAAGGCCCTTATAAAACTATCAGATCTCATGAGGAGTCACTAACACAAGAACAGCAAGGGGGAACCACCCCATGATTTAATCACCTCCCATGAGGTCCCTCCCCCAACACATGGGGATTACAATTCAAGATGAGATTTGGGTGGGGACACACAGCCAGAACATGTCTTTCTGCCCCTGGATCCTCCCAAATCTCATCTTTCTCACATTTCAAAAGACAATCATGCCTTCCCAACAGTCCCTCAAAGTCTTAACTCATTCCAGCATTAATTCAAAAGTCCACGTGCAAAGTTTCATCTGAGACAGAGCAAGTTCCTTCCATTTAGGAGCCTATAAAATCAAGAGCAAGTTAGTTACTTCCTAAATACAATGGGGATACAGGCATTGGATAAATGCTTCCATTCCAAATGGGAGAATTTGGCCAAAACAAAGGAGCTACAGGCCCCATGCAAGTCTGAAATCCAGTGGGGCAGTTGTTAAGTCTTAAAGCTCCAAAATGATCTCCTTTGACTTCATGTTTCACCCACATCATACTGATAAAAGAGGTGGGCTCCCATGGTCTTGGGCAGCTCTGTCCATGTGGCCCTGTAGGGCACAGACCCTGTGGCTGCTTTCATGAACTGGCATTGAGTGTCTGTGATTTTTCCAGGTGCACAGTGCAAGATGTCAGTGGATCTACCATTCTGGGGTCTGGAGAATGGTGGCCCTCTTCTCATAGCTACACTAGGGAGTGCTCCAGCGGAGACTCTGTGTGTGGGCTCCAACCCCACATTTCCCTTCTGAAGTCTCCCAGCAGAGGTTCTCCATGAGGGCTCCATCCCTGCAGCAAACTTCTGCCTGGATAACCAGGTGTTTCCATACATCATCTGAAATCTAGGCAGAGGTTCCCTAACCTCAATTCTTGATGTCTGTGTACCTGAAGGCCCAATAGCATGTGGAAGCCACCAAGGCTTGGGGTTTGCACCTTCTGAAGTGATGGCCTGAGTTATACATTGGCCCCTTTTAGCCACAGCTGGGTTGCAGGGCACCAAGTCCTGAGACTGTACAAAGCAGCAAGGTCCTGGGCCTGGCCCATGAAACCATTTTTCTCTGCTAGGCCTCTGGGCCTGTGATGGAAGGGGCTGCTGTAAAGCCCTCTGACATGCCCTGGAGACATTTTCCCCATTGTCTTGGTGATTAACATTTAGCTCTTCCTTTTGTATGCAAATTTCTGCAGCTGGCTTTAATTTCTCCCTGGAAAATGGATTTTTCTTTTCTACCACATTGTCAGGCTGTGAAATTTTTAAACTTTTATGCTCTGCTTCCCTTTTAAACATAAGTTCCAATTTCAGATCATCTCTCTCAAGTTTACAGTTCCACAGATCTGTAGCACCAGGGCAAAATGCCACCAGTCTCTTTGCTAAAGCATAGCAAGAGTGACCTTTGCTCCAATTCCCAATAAGTTTCTCATCTCCATCTGAGACCACCTCAGCCTGCACCTCATTGTCCAGATCACTATCAGCATTTTTGTCAAAACCATTCAAGTCTCTAGGAGGTTCCACACTTTCTCACGTCTTCCTGTTGTCTTCTGAGCCCTCCATACTCTTCCAACTTCTGCCCATTACTCAGTTTCAAAGTGAATTCCACATTTTCAGGTATCTTTATAGCACTGCCCCCCTCCTGGTACCAATTTACTATATTAGTCTGTTTCCACACTGCTATAAAAATTATACCCGAGACTGGGCAATATATAAATATTATATATTGTGAAGTCCAATTAACTCACATTTCTGCATGGCTGGGGAGGCCTCAGGAAACATACAATAATGGTGAAAGGGGAAGCAAATACATCCGTCTTCATAAGGTGGGAGGAGAGAGAAGTGCAGAGCCAAGGGGGAAGATCCCCTTATAAAACCATCAGATCTCATGAGAACTCACTCACTATCATAAGAACAGGATGGGGGAAACTAGCCCCATGATTTCATCACCTCTCACCAGGTCCCACTCTCAACACATGGGGATTATGGGGGATTACAATTCAAGATGAGATTTAGGTGAGGACCCAGAGCCTAACCATATCATTCTGTCCCTGGTCCCTCCCAAATCTCATGTCCTCATATTTCAAAACCCATTATGCCTTCCCACAGTCTCCCAAAGTCTTGTTTCAAAGTTCAGAGTCTCATCTGAGACAAGTCAAGTCCCTTCTGCCTAGTAGCCTGTAAAACGAAAGGCAAGTTAGTTGCTTCCAAGATAAAATGGGGGTACAGGCATTGGATAAATGTTACCATTCCAAATGGGAGAAACTGGCCAAAACAAAAGGGCTGCTGGTCCCATGCAAGTCCAAAATCCAATGGGGTAGTTATTAAATCTTAAAGCTCCAAAATAATTTCCTCTGACTCCATGTCTCACATCCAGGTCATGTTGATGTAAGAGGTGGGCTCCCACAGCCTTAGGCAGCTCTGCCCCTGTAGCTTTGCAGGGTACAGTGCCCCCACCTCAGCTGCTTTCATGGGCTGGTATGGAGTGTCTGTGATTTTTCCAGGTGCACAGTGCAAGCTGTCAGTTGATTTATCTGGAGTCTGGAGGATGGTAGCCCTCTTCTCACAGCTCCACTAGGCAGTGCTGCAGTGGGGACTCTGTGTAGGGGCTCCAACTCCACATGTCCCTTCTGCACTGCCCTTGCAGGGGTTCTTCATGAGAGCCTTGCCCCTGCAGCAAACCTCTGCCTGGACATCCAAGTGTTTCTATACATCCTCTGAAATCTAGGCAGAGGTTCCCAAACTTCAATTCTTGACTTCTGCTTGCCCGCAGGACCAACACCATGTGAAGGCCGCCAAGGCCTGGAGCTTGCATCCTCTGAAGCAATGGCCCAAGATGTCCATTGGCCCCTTTTAGTCATAGCTGGAGTGGCTGGGGTGCAGGGCACCAAGTCCCGAGGCTGCATACAGGAGGTGGGCCCTGGACCTGGCCCACGAAAGCATTTTTCCCTCCTAGGCCTCCAGACCTATGATAAGAGGGGCTGCTGAGAAGGTCTCTGCAAAGGTCAGAGACATTTTCCCCATTGTGTTGGTATATTAGTCTGTTTTGAGGCTGCTGACAAAGACATACCTGAGACTGGGAAGAAAAAGAGGTTTAATTCGACTTACAGTTCCACAAGGCTGGGGAGGCCTCAGAATCATGGCAGGAGGCAAAAGCACTTCTTATATGGTGGCAGCAAGAGAAAGTGAAGAAGCAGCAAAAGCAGAAACTCCTGAAAAATCCATCAGATCTCACAAGACTTATTCACTATCAGAAGAATAGCACAGAAAAGACTGGCCCCCATGATTTAATTACCTCCCTCTGGGTCCCTCCCACAACATGTGGGAATTCTGGAAGATACAATTCAAGTTGAGATTTTGGTGGCGACACAGACAAACCATATCACTCAGTGATCAATATTTGGATCCTTGTTACTTACGGAAATTTCTGCAGCTGGCTTGAATTTCTCCCCAGAAAACGGGATTTTCTTTTCTACCACTTTGTCAGGCTGCAAATTTTCCAAACTTTTATGCTTTGTCACCTCTTGAATGCTTTGCTGGTTAGAAATTTCTTCTACCAGATACCCTAAATTATCTCTCTCAAGTTCAAAGTTCCACAGATCTCCAGGGTGGGGACAAAATACCACCAGTCTCTTTGCTAAAGCATAGCAAGAATCACCTTTATTCCAATTCCCAAGAAGTTATGTCAGAGGAGTTTGAACCAGAGCAACTTCATCTTGAATAGGAGCTGGGTAAAATAAGGCTGAAACCTACTGGGCTGCAATCCCAGATAGTTAGGCATTCTAACTCACAGGATGAAATAGGATGTCGGCACAAGATACAGGTCATGAAGACCTTGCTGATAAAAACAGGTTGCAGTAAAGAAGCTGGCTAAAACCTACCACATTCAAGATGGTGATGAGAGTGACTTCTGTTGTCCTCACTGGTACACTCACACAAGCATAGGAGGAGAGAACCCTATGGAATGACTCTGGGTCACCAAAATTAACTGTAGTATACTCAGAAAACCAAGTATTTTTAATAAGTTTATCCATTAAAGTAATTTAACAGTTTACAAATGCCATGGCAACATTAGGAAGTTACCCTATATGGTGAAAAGGGGAGGCATGAATAATCCACCCCTTGTTCAGCATGTAATCATTAAATAACCATAAAAATGGGCAACTATCAGCCCTTGGACTGCTCTGCCTGTAGAGTAGCAATTCTTTATTCTTTTACTTTCTTAATAAACTTGCTTTCACTTTATGGATTCACCTCAAATTTTTTCTTATGTGAGATCCAAGAAACCTCTCTTGGGGTCTGGATCAGGACCCCTTTCTGGTAACAGTTCCTCATCTCCATCTGACACCACTTCCATCTGGTCCTCATCTGGACTTCATTGTCCATATCACTATCAGCATTTTGGTCAAAGCCATTCAACAAGTCTCTAGGAAGTTCCAAACTTTCTCGTGTCTCCCTGTCTTTTTCTGAGCCCTGCAAACTGTTCCATCCTCTGCCCATTACCCAGTTCCAAAGTTGCTTCCACATTCTCAGGTATCTTATAACTATGCCCCACTACCTCAGTACCAATTTACTGTATTAGTTTGTTCGCACATTGCTATAATGAAATACCTGAGACTAGGTAATTTATAAAGGATAGTGGTTTAATTGACTCACAGTTCTGCATGGTGGGGAAGGCCTTAGGAAACTTACAATCATGGCAGAAGAGGAAGAGGCATGTTTTACATGGCAGCATGTGAGAGAATGCACAGTAGGAGGAACTGTCAAGCATGTATAAAACCATCAGACCTCATGAGAGCTACTCAGTATCATGAGAACAGCATGGGAGAAACCACCCCTAAGATTCAATCACCTCTCACCAGGTCCTGCCCTCAACATGTAGAGATTATGAAGATCAAAATTCAAGATGAGATTTGGGTGGGGACACATTGCTTAACCATATCATATGGTGTGGGCACCACCTGTTTGGTGCATGAGTGCATTGCAGTTGAAAGCCTGCCCTGAACACATGACCATAAAGAGTGATGACTACATCACTGCAGTTTAGGGTAGCTCAGCAAGATTTTATGTACAACAAAGAGTGTTTCTACTGCAAAAAATAAAACTGCATGAAAACATGAAAAGTGTGGGCCTTTTTTCCAGGTTATTAGTGCCGGATAAATTGTTTGAATAAGTAAATGATTAAATGCATGGGCTCTGGATACAGAAATATTGCCTGGAGAATAGCAAGGAGTCCATGGACATGGTGAAATATTCAGAGGAGAAACAGACACTTCCAGGAAAGAGGTCTAAGCAACTTTGCCCTGTTGCCTTTTCATCAGCACCTTATCAACTGGTACATACCTCTATCCCACATCCAATAATTTCCTCATCGTCCACCAGTAAGCACAGAATATCTAGCCAAACTCAAGACTACTCAGCTTTAAGAATTTGAAAATGTGGTTTGTATCTAACTTGTGCTGGTATTGAAGCAGCTGGTATACTTTACTGAAGACTTGTAAAAACAGGTTTTTCTCTGGGAGTCCCATTGACAGGTCTGGCTGTGATATCACCATCGCTGAGGTGGAAGAGAAATGGGATGTGTGTCTTCAGGGAACTGAGAATGGGCAGACACCAACATTCAAAATAAAAGGTTCCTCCTAAATATTTAGTTATGTTTTGATAGAGTGAATTATGTGTAAATTTTTTTGAATATGAAACAGGAATTGACCCAAGACATCAAGTGTTTAAGGGTTAAATAAAGGGCTTGTTATCGAATTATAAAGCTTACTTGATTATAAAAATCTATACAACATTAGGCCTTTAAGTGCAAACACAGAAAACAGTGCTTCTCTCAGTATTCATACAGTATGTCTATTTGCAGATGTTAAAGTGAATTTGACATAATGGTAAGTAGTTCAAACAATCTATATTGCTGGGAGCTTTTTCCTCACAGGAGATTGATTTTCCAGCACCATCAGCAGCAAGTCCAGAAATACCTTCAACTTTTGTTTACCATCCTGTAGGCCTGGGATTTTGTGTTTCACACTGTCTGCAGATATTAAGCAAACTTTTAAACATTTAACTGAAAAAGTTAATGAATTATTTTACTCTTAATTCTGAAATAACTTAAGACTCGTTTTCCTAAATAACTGCTTATTAAGAAAAGTTTGTTTTGAGTAACCAGGAAAAGGAGAATAATGGAGATAACTATATTGAATTATCAATAAAAGTCTACTCAGAAAGATAATATATCCCAACAAGAATTTGAGGAGAGGGATTTTACTACTGGGGACTAGTTGCTAAAAAGCCAGGAAGCCCAGAGAGAAGGCCTTATGATGAGACAAGTGACAGGATAGCAACAGCAGAAGTCTCTTGCCACCCCTAGGGCTGGAGAGACAACATGAGGAAATGTGGCTACTAGAGTTGATGATTTGAGGCCATCCAGTGGGCACAGGAACCATAGAAGAAAGTACCCAGTGGGAGCTTTGATCTCAAAAAGATGGCAGCCACCTGCAACAGAGAAAGAGAAGTACATATACCCATTCATCCCTTCCTTCA